>NW_012153175.1:1179640-1202140 GCF_000956105.1 Propithecus coquereli | reverse complement strand
CATTGCCATATCCAAAATAGGGAGTGCGTGTACATGTGCGTGGCATGTGTGTGTGCATGTATGTACCTGCACTTTCTCCAGAGTCGACCACACGTATGCTCAGCATGTTTCTGGGGCCCAGCACCCAACTTTGTCCTGCTGATTTCTGTAGTTGACGATAGTTAAGGCCCAGGAATGCCAAAATCAGCTCATCATGGCAGTGCAAGGGCAGAAGCTATTTAGGGTGTCTTCAGAACCCGCTCTGCTCTCTCGGAAGTAGAAGGATGAACTGGCTAAAAAGACATCAAGGAATTTAAAGAAGCCTCCTCTAGAGGAGGAAAAAATCGTTCGTATCACAAACAAAGCTCCCGTGGCCGGCTCCGCGCAGGTACATCTATAGACGCGCTGCCTCCCCGGCCGCGCCTGCTCCAAAGATTAGCCGGGCGGTGATGTGTGGTATAATTGCACGGTGTGGCTGTCCCCGAAGTGAAAACCTAATTGCCTGACAGGACGATAAGTTTGTGGCGCCCTCACCTTGTTAGGCCCTTTCTGATGCAGTTCCGACACGGCGTGGCCGCAGGTGCGCCTAATTTACCTCGCTGCAGAACGCATGGCGTTTAATTGCACGGCGGTTGTTAGGAAAAATTGGTGGGTGGAATATCGAGTGACTCACTGTACGCCAGTGGCAGATGGTGTTAAGAGACGCTGCGAGCTGAGTGTGTAGGTGAGGTGAGTTAATAAAAGATGCAAATTCTGGCCTAAAATAGTGAGGCCGTGTGGTACGTTAAGAAAACTTAATTAAGGGGCCACATTCTTTTCCCCATCAATTGGATTTTCTTCTGCCGTGGTAAAAAGCCATCCAGGAGATGTTGGGAATGCAGTTAGAGACGCGTCTTTTTATTTTCCGTGATCAGGATTGCCGATGAGGAACCTGGAACATGAGATTGAATTTAAGGAAAGCGGGCGGAACTTCCTAAACGATGCGTAATCGCCAAGTAGGACGGATGAGAGTCTGGGGGTTTTGTTTATGACCTTGCTGCACAGGATGCTTAGATACCTGGAGGGAGCAGACAGCGGAGCACGCAGGGATGGGAAGGACAGCGCGATGACGTTTCTGTCACAGCCTCTCAACACACTGTCAGGACCCCCGAATCCCTGTGCCGCGCAACGCAAGGGCAGGGCTTGGCAGGAAGTGGAAACGGCGCGCACATCTGGCCTCGCCGCCCGACCCTGCTGCCCTCTGCTCTCTGCCCGAGTAAAGGTTTCACTGCCTTGTCAAGAATCATTGATTATTCCCCCAAAACCACACAGAGACCTTTCACAGAAACCATTGCAGCTCTTGAAACAATACTCTCTCCACCCCCAGTCCTCTCTTAAGAGATGTACCTATTGCAACTTTTAAAATCCATGTTTGGGCAGTGGTGTCTTCTGGAGTTGGGGTTGCCAGGTGAAAAATACAGCACGACCAGCAAAGTTTCAATTTTGGGCAAACGACTATTTTTTAGTGTAGATAGGCTTTGGGATGTACCTGTATTGGAAAATTATTTGTTGTTTATCCGAAACCCAGATTTAACAAGGCACCCTGCATTTTACTGGCTGGAGCTGGCAGCCTTGTCCGGGGTGGGTATTTCCCCCAGTGGTTAGTGGGCTGTGCAAAGATCCAGGCAAGCCATGGCCAAGCTGGGAGTCGCAGTTGCTGTTGTCATAAGGTGTGGAGGTCTGTAACATCAAGACGGATGCAAGTCACTGCCTCACCTGTGGCCAGAGTCCCAGGGCCCTGCCTGCCCCCCACGCTCAGTCTCTTCTCCACGTGGACCCTACGGGCAGATGGCAGGAGTTGTGGGCTGTCTCTACTGTTCCCCTGCTAGAGTGTCTTTTGAAGAGTTTGTGTCTTTTGTCTGATGACCCTAACAAATATCCCTTTCTTTGTATTTTTATAGATTCTTTCTAAAGTTTTTCCTCAAGTGCAATCAGAACTGTTTGAAGAATGCAGGCAACCCTCGAGATATGCGGCGATTTCAGGTATCAATTTCGCAAAGACGCACAGACCGTCCTGACTTTTCATGTGAAACTTTCTGGTTTTGCAGTTGCTCAGGAGGTAATCCTTACTTCTTTAAGGGTCTGGGAGCAAACTGGAATCGGTTCATTTGTTAAAATACATCAATAAAATGCTTTTGAGACGATCTGGTATCTCTGGGTATGCCAGATTCACCAAGCCTAGCCATGGCCCACGATAGACCGAGGTCAGCTTTGCACGTGTGGCCCAGGCCGAAGATCTGAGGCTAGATGGGCTGGTGAGCTTCTGTGGGACGAGCCCTAATGCAGCCTTTTGGGCAAACTCGAGATCTTGGGCTCTGCTCATGAAGGGTCTGCACCTGCTTGACACAGGCCTCTGCAAATTCCAAAACATTTTCCTACCCCCACTTTCCTTCCCCTGAGGTCTAACGTGTTCTTATTTCCTTAATTCCATGCCCAGTTGCTAGTCTGTTCTGGATCCGGGCTAAGTCCTGGCGCTGGTTTGCCTCAGGGTTTCGTCTGAAGGCGAGAGGGAGCGAGCTGGTTGGGTGCAGGGACAGATTATGATAACGGGTCATAGTTTCCTTGGCTTTGTCAACGATTAGGAGGAGACTTCAGGGTCAAAAGCAGTCTGCACACCTGATGGATAACTTTTCTGGTTTTAATTGTAAAAATATTCTGGCCTGGGACACAAAACTGCTGCTGGTACCTCCCAACCAGGGAAGGGTTTGGTGGCCAATAGCACCACTGCTAGACTGGATGAATGATCCAAGGACCAAATGATTCCTACTTGGAATTTAGACGATTTTTCCATCAAGTTGCTCAAAATGTTTTTTAGAAATTTAACCTCCGCTTTGGTCCTTTGGCAAAACCCTTGACAGACATCTGTCTGCGGGCCCAGGCAGCCGGGCAGAGAGGGCAGGCCGGCCCGCAGCGGTGAGCGGTGGCTGGGGATGGCGCTTCCTGCACACGGTTGGGCCTGCTTCCATTTCTCACGCACAAGGCTTCACGGGGCACTGGTGATATTGATCCGTCTAAGCAGAGTGGAGGTCGCCCTGGGCCGAGGGGCCACGTCCTTTGTCCTGATGCAGCATCCGTCACAAGTGATCTCCTGGTCGACTGAGGAGCCCGTAGTTACTAGAAGGACTTCCTCTGGTCTCTTCAGCTAATCTCCTGCCTCTCAGAAGGTTTAACTGGACTTAAGAGCACGTCAGGGCTTACACGACATTCTCAGCTGGTTTCACAGCCTCGGCACCTTTTTGCAGGTGCACCGCGGGCCTGGCCTGGCCAGGAACGGAACGCAGCTTCTCTGCTTTCTCAGCTCAACGCGACTCTTCTCCCTTGGCGGCTGACCTATATATAGACGACAGAGCAAAGACTGTCTTTTTTAAAATTTTAATGTTTATTTCTATCTTTTCGTGGTTTTTTTTTTTAAACATATCATGGTTTAGGAACTTAAAAAGGGTCATCATTTCTGTGCCTTGGTATCAGTCACGTATCTTTGCACCACACTCAGATGACCTGTTCCCTCCATGCCCAGGGTGGGGCCAGACCACCAGGAGGGCACCTTGATGAACAGGAGCAGCCCCTGATCTCCATGCACAGGCTGCCAGCGCTCTAGTGGCACCAAAGTGGCAGCAGAGCCACCTCCCGCCAGGGATCCAAAGGGCAATGCCAGTGGGCGTAGTCAGAAGATGCTGAGATTCCTGAAACCAGACCTGGGGTCACTGCGGCTGCACTGACAGCATTTCAAGGTTTAGTGTGGCCTGATGTTGTCGGAACATCAACGTTCTTGGCAGTGCCCAAGGGGAAGAGAATTGTCAGGGAAGCTGCCCCGATAGGGAGCTTTGTGGGGGAGGATGCAACGTGTCCCACCCCTGCTTCTTAATCTTCTCGTGGGGCTTGGGATTTAAAAAAAATAATCAGTCGCCCACATGTATTCACATGTAAGGATGTAGTTTTGGCTTTTTAAAAACTCCTTAAAATACTGTTTGTTTATTTTTAATCACTTCTATTCATCTTTTATTAGTTAATTTATTTCATTAATAGGCTTTATTTTTCTTAGAACAGTTTTAGGTTTACCGAAAAATTTCACAGAAAGCATGAAGAGCTCCCCTTCCTGCAGTGTCCCCCATCCTTCACCTCCCCCGTTGGTGGGTGGGCTCATTCCTTACCTCTGATGAACAACACGGACACGCTAGCGTTCACCAAGGCCCTCTGTGGCCTTGGCTTCCAATAGTTCATTGTACGTGGCGTGGTGTTCAGCTTGTCCGGATCTTGCTGGGGAACCCTTCTGGCTCTGCCCGCTCCCCTGCGGTCCAGTTCTCTGTAGGGCATGGTTCTCTGGGCTGGTGCTGACCCAAAGACCTGGCCCAGTCCGCCCAGATCTAACCGTGGCACGGAGCCACGCTTCCTTCACGCCAGTCCTGGCTCACGTCCTGGGAATCCCGGTGCAAGACCCAGGTTAAACGTGGGCTCGGAGCTTTGCCACGCCAGCTAGTCTGGAATTAACGCACCACGTGGCCCACCTCTGTTAGATCCCAAGGCCAGGTTGTCATTTCCTGCTTCCTGGGTCCACAAGGGGACCTTTTCCGGGATGCTTGTTACAGCTCACCTGGGAAGGCAGCTCTGTGTGGCATGATCCTTTTTGCCTCTACCAGGAGGCCGCTGACCGTTCAAGGAAGGAGGCCTGATCTGTCCTCTCTCCCTGGCCATCCTCCGAGCCTGGACCCATGCGTGGGCGCCTTTCACTCCAACAGAAAGGGCATTGCTGGCATAGCAGGATGCTTGCCACCCTCTGCAGTGAACTTGAGAAACATTTCCGCTATTCATACTCAACTTGGTCTTTTCAGATGCAAAAAAGTTCATTACCAGACATCCAGCGTAATTGTAAAATTGACCCAGGGATCACTTACTGGTTAAATGTGGGTAGCAGGAATGTTCCTGATTTATGAAGCCTTTTTTGGGCAACTCGGAATGCTCCCAGCTCTTCAAGGAAGGATGGTCTCAAGTGAACTAATTTTAATTAGATAAACTATCTAATCAATATGTGAACAGATCAATCAAAGCAGCGGCTTTAAAATGAGTGGCTAGAGGGGTGTTTCTGAAGCTAATGGCTAGAAGAATATTTCTCTGAATTGAATTCACTTGTTAGCATAATAGGAGATTAAACTGTAATTAGTGGAGCAGGTTTTGAAGGGAAGCAATCTTGAGTCAAAACAAAACAAAACAACCCACCCACCCCCATTAGCCAAAAAAGCTGTGAATGCAAATCACAGTGGAGCATTTCCAGGAACAAGTGAAGTTTCGCAGCGTTCGCGACGGCTTTCGCTTTGCCTCGCGGGTGGCTGGGCTTTTCCTCCGCCAACTCCATTTTCAAATCCACTTCATCTTCGCAGGTTGTTGTATCGACAACGGTCAACGTGGACGGCCACGTGCTGGCCGTGTCAGACAACATGTTTGTGCACAACAATTCCAAACACGGGAGGCGGGCCCGCCGCCTAGACCCGTCAGAAGGTACGGCCCCTTCTTATCTGGAAAATGGTAGGCACATGTTACATGTCTTTTTTTTTATTTGCGATGCTTCTTTTTCTTTGCACCATCCTTTATGTTGATTCCTGTGGAGTTGCTCACACCAGGCCTGCCTTGGGCAGCCCTCCGGAGCCCAGGCAGGATGAGGGCGCGTCCCCACGGCGGGGAGGGAGACGGGCCTCGCGCACTCTCCTCCTCCTCTCCCTTATCTCTGCTCGGTGCACACCTCACCTGCCACGGCCTTCATGCAACTGGTTTGTTTGTTTCTGAGCTTTCTTTCACTTACAGCTTTTCTCGCAATTTTAATTCATCGGTTTTACGTTGGCTTGTCGGAAGCTCCCACGCAGTAGCCCATCCCCAGATGCCTTGTATGTTTCAGTGGGTGGTCACGTCCTGGTCCAGCCAGCTTAGAAGGGGCTGCCAGGACCACTTCCTGTCCCTGGTTGGAGTGCGCGCGCGTGTGTGTGTGGTGCGTGCATGTGTGTACGTGTGTGTGTGTGCTTGAGAGTGGGGTGGGGTCGGTGAGTGGGTGGGTGGGTGGGTGAGGTAAAAAGTCAGCATAAAATGTTTCTTTAAAAACCAAATGCTTCCAATCGATCGACTTCTCGGTTTGCTTGTTCAAAGAGAAGAGTGTCCGTAAGAGTGGATGACAGGGGGCTGTGTTCTTGGACATGGAGTTGGAATTTAGAAAGGTGCAGACACAGTGGGCCTCATACCCAGCCCCTCAGTACAGCCTGCTTCCGGCGTAGGTGCAGGACCCACAACTAAACACACCCCCTTTAAAATAAGATCATCTCCTCCATTAACTGTTTCATAATGACCGTGAGATTCTGACCAATGTGAATTGTTGAGAAAGACACGTGAGTGTTTTTTTAAAAAGTGAATTGCGAACAAAACAGCACGATTAAATCCTTTAGAGCAAAGAGCCCATAAAACTACGTGGTTTTAAGACAAATCTCCTATCCTGGGGCCCCGCATTCAAGAGTCACGCATGAGGCAGGCGGACACGGACACAGGGAAGTGAATGGAGCATGTGCAGGTTTTCAGAATGAAATATGATTCAGATATAAAAACGGGAAGACAATTTATGGATCTGCTGTGGTCCACAAAAATAAACTAATTTGTTTTTCTACATTAATGACTAAGGTATAAGAGAACAAAAATATAATAATTAAAGGTCGCCCTGAGCACCAGAGTCATTAGAGTCTGTGACGTATTGTTTATCTCCTTCCTCTGCGCTGAAGGTAGGTGTGTGTTTTGCTTAGCAACCATCACTAATGAGGTTCACAATTAAGAAGGTTGAATCCCCGGCCCTCGGTTCCCCGCGTCCCCAGAGAGCGAGCGTGCAACGCGATAGGTTCAAGGAGGCCTCCTCAGCCCTCTGGTGTTAGGTTGTAGTCTGGGTCCAAAATCAGCCTCTTCTAATGAGCTATTATGATCTGAGCAAAGTACAAGTATTTATTTTTGTAAGTAGCATGAAAAAGCATTTGACTGTAAGCAGAAAATGCAGCATTTAGAAAAATAAAGGCCACTAGTGGGTACCTTGGAGATAAAACCCAACTCATCAAAGGCTATTTGCAGAAGCTGTCTTGCTCAGGATTTTTTTATGTTTGTTTCTCAGTATTTTATCAACATTTAAACCAGTCACTTTCTTGCAGGAGATGGAAATAGCTTGTCCCGCCCTAGAAAGGGACGACTCATTTTAAAATGCAAGTAGGTGCCTCTGAGGACCAGCACGAACAGGCTTTCCAGAAAAAGGCACTCATCGTGGAGAGTAGGGTTATGTTATTTTTCTGTAATTAATGCCCAGTTATCAAGTGCCCTAGAAGAAGAACAACAGAGCTCTCGGTCATGCCTCTGTCACTTCCTGAGAGAGTGGACACTGAGGAAGTTCTGTTTGGGTCTGGCGGTGTCGCTCCAGAGGCCCACTCACCTCCTTCCGCCCGGTGAGGTCAGTACACATCGCAGGGGTGGGAGGCTGGCCTGGAATTGGCCCCTCCTCCTTTAAGGAGAAAGTGCCCCCCAAAACCACAGATCCGTGCTTCCGTGCAGCCTCGACCAGCTAACACCTCATTATCCAATCATCTAATATTCACCAGCAGTGTGTACACACTCGCCGATGGTTTCCAAGTAAACGAATTCCCCCTGCTGCTGCTGTGGATGTCTGCCACGGCGTCCTTTGAGCTCACAAAAAGCAAGGCAGATTATTTACAGTCTTGAACACGAGTGAGGGAAAACAACCATTCTGCCTTCCAGCACAGCACAGTAGAACTCGGGCTTTAATTTTTTTTCCTTGTCACTTGTCCCCTCCTAAACGACTCCAGCCCTGTTTAAACCTCACTCGAGCCCTGCCCAGCACCCGGCCTGCAGCACAGAGGCGATTTGCATGCCAAGTGCCGTAATGCGGTTAGGTTTATGCAATAAGGACAACCGAATCCAGGCTGCGGGGCTTTAGCGAGTTAAAGCGAACAGATGGCCCTAGGAGAGGTAAAGGTATAATCCTATCAGCTGGAGTATCAGCCAGCCATCTGGACATCCCAAGCACAATTACAAGACATTTTAGCAGGCAGAACAAAGAAGTCTTCATGAGGCAAGATTAGGCCTGTTTGAGTGCCTCAGTATTGTGGATGCCGAGGAAGGTGACAATGCTGTGATATTACTCGGGAGAGCTTGCTGATTAGCAGGAGCCAGGACCAGGAGGCTGTTTACTGATAGAACACT
The DNA here is from genome assembly GCF_000956105.1 of Propithecus coquereli. Lineage (NCBI taxonomy): Eukaryota > Metazoa > Chordata > Mammalia > Primates > Indriidae > Propithecus > Propithecus coquereli. The sequence continues at coordinate 1,193,893 of NW_012153175.1, read as the reverse complement.
GGGCATGGTGGAGAGACCCCCAAAGAAAGGAAGGAAAAACCGACTATTTTGGTCAATAGCACTGGTTTCTAAGTGGAGTCACCCCCAGCCCCTGGGCTCCTGGCCCCAAGATGAGCCCATCTGCACGGACCGGAGGAGAAAGCTGGCAGGGTCATCGGCGTCACAGAGGGTGTTCTTAGCAAGCGCCTCTTCTCCCAAGTAGGCTGAGAGCATCCTCAGAGTTAAAAGCAGGTCATACTGGGGCATGCCAGATGCGCGGGGGAGACACCACGCTTCCTTCTCGTGGACCCTGGCGGCCCTGGGCCACGCCGAGAGCTCGCAGACCAGGATCTGCCTTCCGGGGTGCTCCCCACAATGCAGCCTGGCCCGGGAGAGAGACGGGGGGCTCCGTCACCCCACCGTGTTTCTGTTCATCTTCTGCCATCTTCAGCTGCCGGGCCAGCTCCTGTCATCTGCTTGAGTGTATTGTGCACCGTATATCATTAGATCTCTAACGCTGTCTGTGTAATTCATTTTGCTATGGTTCCCACTGAACACATGTTCCCTCTCTATATGTGCATTGAAATGCATGCAAATGCAGGCAGAAGGAAGATGGCTATCGGTGGCCAGGAGGCCGAGGCAGGCCCGGGCTTTCTTTCCGCTGAGCAGCACCGCACATTCCGAGGTGATGTGGCTTTCCACTGGGCCGCAGCTGCCAGAGAGCAATCTCTTGTGCACGCAGGAGATCCTGGAATCTTTTTTTCTTTTCTCACCTCCAAAGTAAATTTGTTTACTGTAATTTTTTTTTTTTTTTGTGAATTATTTGCCATAATTGGCTGTGCTGATGAAGGTCACCCCCTCGGAGGAGACTTGTCAGTCTTTAGAGAGCTGATCCTTTTCAAATGCTCTCCATGCAATTAAGAAAAGCAAATGTCATTCGGAAGCCTCAGAAATGAAAATTTGTATGAACTTATTAGCATGAAGTCAACAGCGCTAGTTAAGGGCAGGTTCCCAGTGTGTGCTTTGTGCCTCTGCTGCGGAGGGAGATGCGCGTGGAATGAGCAAATATAACCCCCGCTAGTCCGACATTAAAGCAAACAAAGGAAGGTGGCATGTCGGCGGTGTGCTAAACAACAATAGCTAATGGTGATTAACTAGACAGTGTCTGCGAAGTGCTGCCTCTGACCCGTCAGGGAAACCACGGCACGCAGGCTTCCGGAAAACTCCTGCTTATGAAGACGCGTGACCAGATCTGACCCAGAGTCTAAAAAGATGATTTATCTGAAGCCGAGCTACACAGGGGCTCAAATAAGATGAACAACCTAATAAGGCCCCACGATGTCTTTCGGAGGGCTCTCGTACGCAGCCGTAGCGCCATGAGGGAGCGGAGCCAGGAGCTGGGGTGGCGTGGTTAAGCCACTTCTTGTTTATCAAGCTTAGTTACTACCTTTTTGGACAAATATCCCCTAAGGTGGTTATGAGCGATGGAAGAGCACCAAACTGACGCGGGTGCCCCTTGGGCCTGGGGTCGGGTTCCTGGAGCTGCGGCTTACCTTCACAGCCCACCCCCCACCCCAGCGAAGCCAGGAGGAAGGAGGGATGGCACCCCAGTGTCCCAGGGCTTGGTGTGGGGGATCCCTCCTCTCTCGGAGGACTGAGGCCTGGCGAGGGGGGTGATTGTGTCCAGACGTCAGCAGGGAGACCTGGCACGTCCCGGGGCACAGTCATCCGTCCCCCGGGCCCACACGGCCTGTTCTTTGTAGTTTGCCCCAAAGGTGGAGTAGGCCTGCGGGTCCCGAGGACAGCGGCCCGCCCAGGCAGGGGCGCCTGCAGGTGAGAGAGGCCAGAGCCTTTCCCGTGGCGGGAAGCGGGCGTCGCAGGGGCACCTCCTTTGCAGGGGAGCCCGCGTACAACAGGCCATCAAAGGCGGTTACAAAGGTCCACGAACACCGTGTAAAGGAAGAGCTGATCAAAGCCCAGAACAAAGCGGGCCTCCGCGAGGCCTGCAGCCTCCAGCCCCGGCCTGGCCTCCCTGCCCAGGGCTTCCGAGAGCCCGTGCTGGGCCTCCCGCCTGCCCGGCTCCCCGGGCTGTGGCCTCTGGGCCCCTCCCCCACCGTCCTTCTGCCGTCTGCGTGCCCCCAGCAGGGCCGCCTGGCGGGTGCAGCGCCATTGTAATAACTCATGCAAATGTGAGGGCTCCTGAGACAAAGGGAGGTCAGGCCAGTGGCTCGGGGATTCCTGTCGACAAACAATATTAGATGTAAAATGTGTACCTTTGACAAAAGTATTAATATAGTGCTTTTGATTTTTTTCTTCCTGATGAAAAGTGAAAAGTAGTAATTGTGGAGTGACAGAGGAAAATGAAGTTTTGAACCAAAAGGCAAAGTTCGCGGATGAAAAAACCCAACCCAATTAGCTGCTTATGAGGAATCGAAATGCAAGGCGTTTGCTCTTCCATCTCCTTCAACAACCTTTTGATTGACTCTGCTTAGATCTGTACAGCAAGGCAGATAAATCGACACGCCACATGCATGTGATGCTTAATCATTTGTAATAGTCATATTTGCCCTGACACATAATTTGCTATTTCAAGCCATTTTTTTTTCTCGCTCACTAGTATTCCGCAGCTCGGCCTTTGCTTTATAAAACATTTAATAGTTTGCTTTAAACACATCAACATGCTGATCTACGATTGCCCTTTGCGCACCGCCTGGAGGAGCGGCGGCGGCACGCCTCTCCTCCCGCGGCGGCCGGTGGCCGATGGCCCAGCGTGGCGGCGGGCTGCGCTCTAAGTCGCGTTCTCTGTCTTGTGCGAGCAGCCACTCCCTGCATCAAGGCCATCAGTCCCAGTGAAGGCTGGACCACGGGGGGCGCCACCGTGATCATAATCGGAGACAACTTCTTCGACGGGCTCCAGGTGGTGTTCGGCACGATGTTGGTGTGGAGCGAGGTAAGCCTGCGACGTCGGCCCGCCCGGCGCTGCGGCCGTTTGCACGAGCTGCCGATAGGGTGTTGACACGGGGCACCCCCTGGCAGAACCCCCTTTTAACGGACAGTTCGCCCGCGTCAGGGGTTTCTCCCGTGGTGGGTATAGGATGCCCCCATCCCATAACCCTTGGGTTTAAAACCTGCGGTCGGAGGTCCCCCGTACACTGGAACAATTAGTGCCAGAATTACTAGACGCAGGTTTGAGGAAACATATGGTGGCAATTTTCATATGAATGATGCCCTGTGGCCTTTCCTGCAAACTAAAACCCAGGATCGTTTGCAGATATTTGTCTTAAGGAGCACTGTAGGTCCCGAGTCTCTGGGTGACAGCTAGAAGGGAGCATTCCGAGACGATGGTCCAATTTGTGCTCATTTTGGTAATTATGTCCAACTGGCAAGTGTCCGCCTCTCATGGCCAGCGCCACTGAACGCCTGTTCACTGTGTGGTTTTTGTAGCTGATAACACCCCACGCCATCCGAGTCCAGACGCCGCCGCGGCACATTCCTGGAGTTGTCGAAGTCACCCTCTCCTACAAGTCCAAGCAGTTCTGCAAAGGTGCTCCTGGCCGCTTTGTCTACACAGGTGAGTCCACCTTTCCAACTTCCACGGGAAAGCGGGGGATGCCTCGTGCCCAATAGGAGATGCTCGTGAGGGCAGCTTACGGCTGTGTGGACAGGTGCAGGGTTCTGTGGGGAGGATGGGCAAGGACCCCTTGGCCCACAGGCTGAGATCTGGCAGGTGTGTGGTTTCCACATCTTCGTCTGAGATGGTGCACGATACCGTGGACAGATGGAGCCCCCACAGCCGTGTGGCCTTGGGTATCCCCCACCCCCAGCTGTGGGCCTAAGCCTTCTCACCTGTGACACAGAGTGGTGGGGGTGGGGTTGTCAGTAACCACGGTAACCCCGGCTTTCATTGGCACAGTTGCCTGTGTGCCTGGCGCCGGGCCATTGCCCTGTGACGCTGCTGCTGCTCAGTTGCATGGGCTGAGGCTCAGCAAGGTGATGAAGCCACCAGCCCAGGCCATGCACCCAGTAAATGCAATGTAAGCCCACTCTGCCTTGCTCCAACCTCGGGTCTTGAACCCTACGTGACACGTCTCCTTAAAGGGGACCTGTGTTCTTCGAGGGTGCAGGGCAAAGTCCTGCCGGCAGGAAGGCTGATGTGTGCAGAGACAGGGATCTCTGCACAGGATTTGGTAGAGACAGGGGTCTCACTCTTGCTCAGGCTGGTCTCTAACTCCTGACCAAGCGATCCTCCCTCCTTGGCCTCCCAGGGTGCTAGGGTCATTGAGAAGTGTTTTTAAGGATGGACAGCACCTGCTGACACCCAGTGAAGGTGGAAGGGACAGGTACTTGTTAAATATTTGTGGCTCGACCTGTGTGCCAGTGAGTGGGTGACCGAAACCTGGGGTCCTGGGTGGCCCAAGGTCCATGGTGGGAGCCCGGACTGGGGGCATGTCACCTCCTGAAGGGTGATCATTGCGATGCAGTCCTCCTCTCCTCCGTCTGGCAAATGGGTGACACGGAGGGTGTCGGGGTCTCTTCCGCTTTGAGGTTCAAAGAGGTATCAGAAGTCATTCAACCTCTTCCCTTTTTTGGAAGGACTGCATGAGTAGGAAAGCCACGATGTCGGTCCTCCCACAGCCCGCTGACCAGCAGGCCCATGTCACCTCAGGGGTGCACCTGTATGGGTCCTCAGAGAGGGCCTGACTGCTGTCCCGGGGTGTCGGCCCGACTGCTCAGCACCCCTGCATGTGGCCAGGGTGGGAGGGATGGTGCCTGCCCCACGCCAGGGGCTGCTTTCAAACCCATGGGATCAGCACACAAAGAAGCAGGGGCCCGGAACTGCCAAAAGACCGCGGGGGAAGTGGGCGTAGCAAGATGCTGACGGGGCTTCACGGCCACTTCTGGGGCCTGAAAGTTCTTGGCCCCCTCGTAAGACCGGAGATTGAGAGAGGGCAGCTCCCTCAGTTTTTGCGGCTCCCAGTGTATTAAAAAATAAAGACAAGTCACGAGGGGTCGTAGCGATTGGGGTGTCTTTTAAGCACTTATATACTTCAGCAAGTAAGCGCTTTTGCTGTGCCGCAAAGTCCAGCCACCGTGGGTGCCAGGTCCCTGGGAGAGGCGAGAAGTCGGAATCCCGCCGTGGGCACGGGGTCCTCTCCAGCGCCCTTGCTGTGGGCCATGTTCGTGTGTTAGCTGCAGGCACACCTGTGCGCATTTCAACACGCCCCTCGTGTTAACCGTGGGAATCACACGTCCCTGAGTCTCTGGCCTGTAAACTTCAGGCTGCAGGGGCGGCAGGCCCTGTTCAAAGACCCAGGGTTTGCAGACAGACCCCACTCTACTCCGCGGGGTGTTGGCTGTGGGATCTGGGCACATGCTTCCTCTCTCCTCGGAGTCCCACTTCCCCTCGGTGCTCCCCGGAGGGTGTTGGTGAGACCCAGTGTGCAGTGTCTGAACCGTGGCGGGTACTCGGTAAACGGGACTTCCAGTAGAAAGTCAGTGACGTTGAACTTCGTCGGGGTCCGCAGGAATGCTGGGAGAGTCCTGAGCTCTTGGGAGGTGGGGACGTTTGTCATCTGCTCACGAGCCACGCGCTGGCACCTGTGCTGCAGCGGGTACGTGTCCGGGATGGGCTCCTGTGTGGGCTCATGTCTGCCCACGTGGTCCTGGTTTGTGGCACCAAAGTGTTCACGTGGTGCGTGCGGTGTCTGCACGTGGCAAGACTGCCCGCTTCTGCACAGAAACGGATGAATAAATCACTTGTTCTCGCATCGGACTGTCCAACCATCCCAGTTGAACTCTGGCGGATGCCTTCAGTGGATGCTTCCGTCAGTTCAGATCTTTGCACACAGGCTTTTCGGTGGGGAAGTCTGCATGGCTGTTGTTCGAGGGAGACTTTGTTTTTTTTTAGAAGAAACATGGCAGCTCCCTTCCCTGCCTTGCCTGCTGTGCGCTGAGGATGCTGTGCCCGGTGCTGCAGAGACAGGCCCTGGGCTGAGTGTGCGTGGACAGCGTGGTGTGCAGGGTGGGAGGGGCTGCCTGCCACTGGCTGGCAGTTGTCACATGGCAGAGCCCTGCAGTGGCAGCGTCCCCCGGTTCCCAGCTCTCCCAGGCCTTGCCTTCATTACTCTGCGGCCAGTGGGGTCGGCTCTCTCTGCAGCCCCTGGCCGTCTGCCCAGGTAGGATGACTTCCTTGGCCAGAGGTTTCCTCTTCAGATGTCTGGGTGTCCCCTCTCCTTCCCCCAAGGAAGCAGCGTCTCCCTGAGTTAGTTCCAGCCACCACCTGGCCTGCCCAGACACCCACCTCCCCCATCTGCAGTGGACATGGTGTCCTCCCAAAGGCAGCCTGGGCTTCGCAGGCACAAGTGCAGGGCCTGCCGCCCAGGGCTGTGTGTGGGGTTTCTTCTGTCCACATGTCCCCCAGGACTGGGTTTGCAGTGGGGCTCTTCAGGGAGCTCAACTTTCTGAGCTGGTGGCTAATGTATTGCCTGCCCCACACCCGTCATTATCGGGAATATACATTTCAAAGGTGATGTAAGGGGATGCGGCTCTACACTCTCTGGGAGCAGAGGAAAGGTGGGGTCATAACCTGTCTGACCTGGAAGCTTCTGTCTGATTTGCATTGCCCCGAAATTGATGGGGACAATGAGGTAATCACCGGGAACTGCGCTCCCTGCTGAAAGCTGAGCCAGCCCCTCTGGATGTCGGGAGGTGGGCGCCGTCCCTGGGGCGTCTGGTTCCCATCAGTGTCCCCCGCCCTGGGGGCTGTGGGACACCCTCACATTTAACCTTCCCTGCGTGAGGCAGGCTTGGGGCCGCCAGGCTGCAGGATAATGAACCTGTGCTCAGAGGAGGGGGCCGCCTGCCACCCTCCAGAGGCTGGGAGGGACTTTGTGAAAGGCCTAAATGATCTGTTTACAGTGATCTGAGAAACACCAGATTGTCCAGAACCAGACCCTATTAGTCAACCCAGAGTGGCCCTCGCCCTGCCCCACCCGGGAGGGGCTGGCAGGCAGGCCCCATCCATCCGTCCATCCATCCATCCAGGCCCTATGCCTGCTGCTCTCAACTCCTATAAAGACACAATTACCTTGGGAGGCTGTGGCAGTTCAGTTGATTAGCACGGTGAATTAAAAGAATGAGTCACAAATGACATGTCCAGCACTTCCATACTGGTTCTTTGTATTCCCCAAGTGCCTCACCCCTGTTGTAAGAAGGTCAAAAATTAGAGAGAGAGAACAATTTTCAAGCGGCTAGCACTTAGGAACAGAATTAACAATCACTCTGTATGTAATTGCCAGTTAATAGTAAATTGCCTTCTAGACTGTAAAATGCAATATAAACTGGTGGGCACCTAAAATTAAATTAATGAGATATTTGCTGCATTTAAAAGTGAATAGTGCAAATTAATAACTGAGTGCAATGCTTGTTTTAATATTTGTCTAGTAGTGTACCATTTTCTCGTTTAATAATAATTAAAATAGTCCCGAATATCCTACCTGAGAAACGGTGTAGGCAGATCGCGGCGTTTCACGTTCGTAATTCCAACGGTGGAAACACATCAGATTGTTAAGAGTAGTAGAGGAAATTATTTTTTAATTAGAATATAAGCATTACGATGCTATTTGATTAAGGCAGATTGGAATTTGTATGCTTCTAATTGAAATTGTGTTATCGAGAAAACTACTTTTACAGACGCGTTTTCGAGTGTGAACATCGTGGCCCCGGCATGTGTCACCGTCTCCTTACAGTGTCCCTTTGGCGGGACGGTTTCCTATTGGAAGAACTGAGGAGTTGGAGGTGGCTTGACTCGCATCAGAGTTCACGGGGTGCCAGGGACGCGGCTGGGGGCCCTGGCTGTCGACCTCGTGCACCCAGTGTTTGACGGACCGTCCCCGTGTTCTAGAGATTTCTTTTGCTCAATTAAAGAAATTATTACAAATTACTGGGAGTCAACATGTCATCTGCGACAGACTGAACCCAGTTACTGAACCAGATACTGGCGGTTGAGAGCAGACGCATCCAGAGTGGGCACTGCGCTCTTGCAGCCCAGCACCTGGACGGCTCCCAGGTCTGCGATGCGCTCACTAGACGGGAACATAAAAACTATGATTTTCTGCACAAAGACGTGCATTCAGTCTCAGCCTTGTGAAATCATTACTCAACTAGTAATTGCTAACAGTTTGTGTTCTTTCTGATATAGCATTTGTGTTTTTATTTTTTAAAAAAGTCAGATGGTGCCTTAAAACTGGTGACGTGTCGAGGGGGTGCCGCTCTGCTCTGCGAGGCTGTCCTGGCTCCGCCGGGGTGGGGGTTTCCCACCGCCGAACCCCACTCGACTTCACCCAGTGAAAGCGCACACGTTTCTGAAGTATCCTGAAGACCTTGTGTGCAGGTTCAGATGCGGTTCTGTTGACACCGTGGAGTCGGTGCTGCCCGCCGTCCACGGCCAGCGCCAGCTACCTGTCTCGCAGGCCGGTGCTTCGCACACAAATGCCTCGTGTCCACAGAGCAAATGATTCCTAATTGCCACCCACGAATCGTACTGTTTTTACTATGCTAAATGCTAATGCTTTCCTTAAGGGTAAGCCACTTGATTATTTCAGTTATAAAATTTTACCCACAGACGTGGGCATCGTGAGAAACACATACTTTCATCACAGGTCCTAGAGTTTGGGGAAACTTCAGCCCAGTTCACTAGGTGACTGTCACCTGGCCCAGCTGGTGAGACCCAGTGGCTCGCGGCTACTGCCCGTCCGTTGCTGTCTGCGGCGGGCACTCCTGTGCCACCCTGGCTGCACTGGTTCAAACTCCATAGTTGAGTTTGTCGACGGTGTCAGAGGAATTCCGTGTCCCACCGTCCTTCCCAGGGAGCCCCCAGAGAGTAGACACCTTTGCTTCTGTATCAGGTTAATTACACGGGAGAATAGCTCAGTCTGCATTTTCGGCTCAGGCTGGCTCTAGACCTGCCCAGAACGGGGGTAATCTCCCAGGCCGTGCGTGACTCTGACAACGCACTTCTCCTCCCAACCTGGCGCCACCTTTGCTTTGGTCGTTTGTTTAAATGTGGACGGCAAAGGGTGGGTTTTTTTTGCATTGGCCGAAGTGCTGTGCATCCCTGCCTCAGTCCCCTTCACCTGGGAGTGGGGACCAACTGCCATCGTTGGGGTCATTTTCAGGGGTCCCCAGGGCCCCTTAGGCAGAGCTGCAAGGGAAGGGAGCAGGGGTTGCCACCTGGTGTCCTCCCCACTGTCTCGGCACAGCATTAAACCAGCAGCGATCAGTTAACCTGCCAGCATGCTAAGTGGGCGCTGCAGTGAGATTCGATAACGCGTCCCTTTAAGGAGCGGGGCCGTGAGGGCTCCCAGGGTCATTGCTGTCCCCTCTCTTTCCTGTCTCGGAGGAGGCCAGGAGAATGAGACACACCGTTTGTGCTATTGCACAAGTAGACTATTTGTCCTAATCAGTGACACCCATTTACTAGAATTGCTTAAAATGAACTATACCTCATACAGAATCGCACATTTAGAGAGTTCCATTCATCATCTGAAAATTGAGGGCTAGTAAACTTTTCTGCTCCTCCAGTGGGATCGTAGGCATGCATCAAAATGTTAAAAATGATTGGTGAGAGGGAGCTGTCACCCATTTATCAAGGAAAAGAACATTATTTGCTAATTTCCCAACCAGGCTGGTGACAGGGTGCTCCGTCTTTAGACCCACGGTGACCAGCATGGCCTTTTTGTTATTAGTACAAGTCAAGCGCTTTTGGGCTGTTGCTAACAAGACACATTTGTCTGTCATCAGAGGGGGCTTTGGTTGCTTTCCAAGTGGCTGTGACCAAGTCTGCTCCCTGCACCCCGATTGGCCGCACTTGTCGGGGCCACGCGCACCCAGGAGAAAGGAACTGATAAATCACAAAGTTTCCACGTCAAGGTGAAGGTATTGACTCTTCAGCACCAAACCTGACAAAATGTAGCAGAGAGGAGACGGCCATTCATCTTCCCCAAAGGACAAAAGGGTCATCGGGTTTCACTTAGTAATTGTGGGGATGTGGACGGCAGAGCCAGCCCTGGTCCGCTTCCCCCGGAGCCTGGCACGGGCAGGTGCGCTGGTCCTGCTTCCTCAGCCACCCTGCGGTGGCGCTTTGGGGGCCACAGGGAGGAGAGTCGTGGGTAGAAAAGGGTCACACTTGGGATCTTTGAGTTTTGGCTGGGAAGGATGCACTTCTGGACAGCACTTGGGGAAGGGTCCAGGAGATGGTGGGGGTGGGAAGTGAGCAAGAGAGCTACCTGTCTCCCAGGCCGGTGCTGCTCACACAGATGACTCGTGTCCACGGAGCAAATGATTCCTAAGCCACAGCAAAAGGCAGGTGATCAACTGAAGTGCAGAATAAAGCAGGGCGGGTCAGGTGTGACGTTTGAATTGCACACGTCACTCTGGCGAGAACTCCCGCGTTAAACTGCGGAGGCCGTGGGAAGCGTGGGGATGTCGTCCTGGTAGAGAACCCCGAACGGAAGCGTGTGGTTCTTTCGGCGTCAGGGGGCGATGAACAGATGCTCTGTGGTCCTAGAGGAACAGGAATGAGAACCAGATGCTGCTGCTTCTCCTTCTGACTCGCGAGTCGCTGGCTACACCCGCCTCCCACCCGATCCATTTGGTGGACGTCCGGCCACACTGCCGGCCCCGCGGTTGGAAACCGGAGGAGAGCGCGTTTCTCCCCAGCGTGTGCCTGGCCAGCTGGGTTGGTGATGCCACTGGAGCTGAGGCCACTCGTGGCTTCATGAGAAGCCATTGTTTCTAGAAGGTCTTGAGACCTTCACGTACAAACGTGCTGTACAGGCTGGGGCTTGAGTTGCAGAAGCGTAGCCTGAGAAAAAGTGCTCCCACAACACTGTCATTTGAATCAGCTGGGCCTTTTTTATTTGTTGTAGAAAATGCAAAATGAGTAAGATCTAGGTTCTCTTAGAATGGTTTTTAAATAAAACAACCACAACAAAAGGGGAGGCCGCTCGGGATGTGGACTGTTCGCTACACTAAAAATCAGAACAGAAGTTTTCAAATGCCCTTGATGAGTGGGCGGAATAGCATGGCTTCGCGAGGGACTCGCGTGCACGCGGAGGGTGCGTGTGCTCTGGAAGACTCATCGCAGGGTGCGTGAAATTTTAAATACAGACGCTCCCGTTGAGACGGTGGGCCGCTGCGCATCTTGGTAAGCACTGGTATAAATCTTCTGGGGACGGTTTCCTCAAGGTGCAGTGTGGTGTGGGCCATCTGCTCCCTTCCAGACCCCACCCTCGCCCTCGCCTTCTGAGACACCCCTCCCACGTCTTCCACCCGGAAACCTCGTGGCCTACCGTGGCGAGCCCCGGAGCCGCCTCGGGTCGCGGCCATTGCAGGCATCCGAGGGCCACTGGGGAGGCCGAAAGTCAGAACCTGGGGGCCGTTTGGGGGAGATTTTTCCAGACTCCGTCTCCATCTTTTCACCTCCTTTTGTCTTCCGAGGAGAAGGCCCTTGATGGGACTGTCCCCTCCGGCCCTTCTTGTCTCAGCCCTGAGATCAGTGGGGGCCGTGGCCTGTGGTACCACGTCCTTGCTGCCCTCGTGAACCTGTGCACCCAGGCTGGGGTCGGTCAGGTGCTCGAGCGACGGCAGTTGCTTCTGGGCCTAGTTTGCAAGGCCAGCTTGGTGTTTTTCCTAGCGGACACGTTCCCAGTACAGAAACATCCCACGTAATCCTTAGGTCCCTCGGCACCGTGCTTTCAGTCACCCAAGCCAAGGGCTGTGGCTCCCTCATGACGAGGTGACGTAGAGATCGCTCTACAACATACTTGGCATCAGGCTGTGGCGTATCCCAAACTGGAGACTGCACATGTGCCATGCGTTAAAATGGCGATCGTGTCAAAAGTTAGCTTAGTTTTAATGCCCTGAAAGGGAGATAAACGTGTCACTGCCAGATGCCACACGGGGTATCGGGGCTGCAGCCTGGCACGGCTCCCTGCCTGCAGGAAGCTCACGCACTGACGTTCTGTAGTTACAAACCCAAGGACGGGGCCCGTGTGGTCTTTGCTGTGGCACGGGCTGGTGGACACCCAATGCGTGCTGAACCCCACGCCTGCCAGTGGGTTGCCAGCCTCTCTTCCTTACTCCCCAAATTCCACAGCCGTCCATGCTACTCCTTTTTTGTGTGCTGGGAAAATACCAACTTATTGGACTGATCTTCGAAATGAGAGGAGTGTCTCATCTTAAGGGTGTGACATGGGATCGAAGGTTACTGTCTGTTGGTTGGGAATCTGCCCGCCTGGGCAGGCACTGGCTGGGCACTGTGGGTGATTCAGAGAGGCAGAGCAGCCATTGGGTCTTGCAGGTGCGCAGGGTGGGGGTGTGAGGGGCGGGTGATGACCCTCGCCCACTCGACAGTGGGTTCCTTGCCAGGGCAAGCGACTGTGTCTTCATTGGGGCCACGCCTGGCAAACGTCTGATGCGGAAGCCACATTTGCAGTCCCGCTGACTCCAACTCTTATGGGAACGAAAGCAGAGATAGAAACCAAGTTAATAAAATAATTGTAATGAAAAAGGTGCTAAGTCCGATGAGAAGAGGAACAGCTGAGGCGACGTGGGATTTCACAGGAGCGAGAGCCCCTGGGGAGGGGTGGAGGCTGCACCCTGGAGGTTCTGCGGGGGCCGAGGGCTGGGAGCAGGCCGGGCAGTTAGAGGGAGCGGGGCTGGGCAGTGGGCTGGCTGCCAGGCAGGGCGTCAGGTGAGGACACAGCCTGGGATGTGCGGGCCCCCGCGTGGAAACTGTTTTACTGGAGACATCATTCGGTGCGCTGCGTCAAGGACTGCGCTGTGGGGATTCCAGCATTTACGTTAATCTTGGTGAGGTCTTCAGGGCTGTGCCTTAGAACGTTCCTTTTCTTCGTTACACAACCTGAAAAACCAGGAGTTAACGATGCCTCCGTGGAGGGTAAAGGGTAGTCGTGTTGGGAAACCCAGAAGGGAGTCCCTCCCCCGGCTGCCCCAGCCCGCTGGGCTCCGCCACTTCCACTCCAGTGTGGGCTCCGCGCTCGCACACGGCTGGGAGCACCTTTATCGCTAAGCGACGCTCTGGCCCTGACGGGTGTTTCCCTCAGCATCGTATTCTGATTCAGATCAGAAATAGTAAAAATGTTTCCTTTTTTTCAATGATTCATGTGTAAAATTCACCCATAGTGTACACTTAAGTGGTTTTTAGCGTATTCACAAGGTTGTTCAAAAACGTTTTCATCACCCAGGTTGTGCCCGTTTGCCGTCACCTCCCCTGCCCTCCCCTCCCCCCAGGCCCTGGCAGCCACAGATCTAGTTTCTAACCCTGGATTTGCCCGTCCTGGGACACTTCATATGCACAGACTCACACGATACGTGGTCCTGTGTGTCTGCCTTCCCTCAGCATGAGCCGTTTCCATGGTGCGTCCATGCCCGCCTGCATCAGAACGTCCCTCCTTCGTACGGCCGAGTAATATTCCCTGCATGGATGTACCACATTTTGTTTGTTCATTCATCCGTGGGCGGACATTTGGATATCATGAAAAATACTTCTGTGAACATTCAAGAACGTGTTTTTGCATGGAAATATGAGAAATGTTCCATTTGCTTTGGCTTCTCAAAATAAAAAATGCAATACCCTCCGCGTTGGCCAGGTATCTTCAGGAAACCGGGCAGGTGTCACTCAGCACCTCTGAGCACCTACTGTGTGCAGTGCCCTGAATAGGGCAGACACGTGGCAGTGGGTGTCCTTCCTTCTACCTTCCGGGAGGGGGGCGGATGCCGGAAAAAGCGGATCGGTTGGCTAGAACGTGCATCCGCAGGAGCGTGGCCGAGCCCCGAGCACAGGAAGAGGGCCTTCCTTTTGTCCCCGGCCGTAGTAGGGCCACCTCCAACCTTGGGAAGGAGGTTGAACTTTCAGAGTTCATTTTTCAGTTTACCTCTGTGAGGAGATTTTCCGCTGGTTTGAAGTGTGCAAATCCATTGCCCGGGTGTTCTCCACACGGCGTTCTGTTCTCTGCTTGTATGTTCAGACCTCCCTCCTCCCCCCGAAAAGTCTCCGAGAGGCTCGACAACACAGATGCACTTGAATTTTCTTTTCTAGAGAAAAGGAGAACGTTAGATAGCATGTGCTCTCGATTGTGTTGAGGGTGATGTCTCTCTCCCTTTTGTTGACGGCCCGTCAGTGCTCAAGGTAGATCTAGGCTGGCGCGTTAGGACAGCCTTTGCAGGGGGTGCCGGGGCGACAGGATGGCC
>NW_012153175.1:1172140-1174640 GCF_000956105.1 Propithecus coquereli | reverse complement strand
GCCTGCGTCCGGCCTGGCGGGGCCTACAGTGGCACGACGACGTGTCACATCCACGCTTGCAGTGGAGCGCCGCGCTCGTTCTTGGCAGCGCACTCGAGACGTAAGTGCTCTTCGGGCTGAATGGAGAGGTGAAAGGGGCCCTCGTCTTCATACCGCTTTAAGGTATTTTTGGTCATAGAAGAAGAATATCAATTCAACTGAAACATTGGAAAATGTCTCTCCCAGAATGAGAGTGTATGGTTATTACAAGCCATAAAGCCTCTGAAAGCTCGCATTAGAGCGCCTCTCACCTGTCAGGGCATTTGCATGAAATCAATGGCGGCCACCCATCTATCTCTTCTGATCACCTTTCATGAGGCCGATTCATTAAGTCAAACAGTCATGGTGATTAGCTGGGAGAGAGGAGAAACCTGACGTGTTAGAAATGCACAGTGGGCCGTCTTTTTTGTTCCCCGATCAAGAAACGTCATACTTTAATTCTTCTCGGACCAAGTCGCGTGGTGAGGCCGGAGCGGCCGCCCGCGCGTCCTGCTGCCCAAACCGCGCCTCGCCTGACACCCTTGCCCGGGCCTAGGCAGAGACATGACAGATTGTCCCCCAAGTCAACACTGACAGCTTCTGATGATTAATGGTCTGATTATGAAGTGGTTTTACACATATAGAATTTACATCACAGAGAGTTAGAAATTTTGCCATGTCACATACGCCGAGGCATTTTGAAGAGCGTTACTATTTGCAAAGAAAAAAGAGGGCAAAATCCCAGCAAAAGCCATGTCATGTAAAATCAATACGTCGGATCAATGCTTTATTAACAAGAAAATGTCTTACTTCACATTCCTGTGCGGACCTTTGTCTCCGGGATGTATGATGGAATGTCAAATCCTATTGTGGTCCTCAACTTTCGGGCGTGTTATCGAGTGTACGTGCAAGGCTTTCTGCGTTGCTTACAAGACACGCCAACAGCCCAAGCACTGGAGGAGAACGGCGACCAGTTATTTTGGAGAGCACTTCCAAAGGCGGCCCCCTAACCTTCCTCTTAGGAAGCCACAGCCTTTGTGTTCCCTGCGCTCGGCAGACCTGCTGAGTTGGGTGGCGTTAATCATCAAATTACTAATGAGCGATGGCCCAAATTGCGGGTGGAGTAATGAATAGACAGCGGCAGGTCTTATTAGTCTCCGAAAAGCCCCTGATTTATGTCGTGCCACGCACCGTGGAGTTACTCCACGGAAAACGATATCTACATCAAGAAGTAATGTACTCTAATAAGTATTTTCATCTTAACTCGCGTTCCCGGGCCTCCGGGCTCAGTGTTTGTTGGAGTCAGGCAGAGCCATAATAAAGCCCGATGGCTCCTTATAAAGCTTGTTAAACACAGTGTGGGCAGTCGGTGGGGTCCCGGCCGTGATTCATGCACTGTACGCGGCGCATGTGCCGCTGATTTATGGCTGCGCACAGTTCATAGTCAAAATTACAATTTGAGGGATAAAAAGATTAATTACTATTTGTGGCCGGCAATTTTGTGAGGCTGGTGGATTGCAGCTGTAGAATGATAGCGCTCTACATCAGTTTGTAGTCAGCCATTCACAGATTATTAAAGCTTTGCAAGAATAAGTGTTCCTCCTGCCTGGTTTGTGCTCAGGCAATATGCTAGACAAAAAAGGACCACAGGGATAAATCTGAGGCTAGCAATAGCTGGACATATGTCATAATTGCCAGTTTCCCATAAATCCCTGGCCAGTGCGGAAGGCACCGGGCGACGCAGACATCACATCATGACGGGGGTGATCGCTATATATGGCCCCGAGACCTGGAACTTTTTGAGTGCGCCACCATTGTTACAATATATCGAGTCACCCTTTGACTTTCTTCTAGTCTAATTATAGAGTAGAAATAATCGTTGCTTTTGTGTGCAAAAGAAAAGGGGGGATCTATTCCTGAAGACACAGCTGGCGTTCAGGGGTGCTCGCCGTAGCATCGGGGAAGAACTACGCGTTTATTTGTGAGCGTGCAATAAACAAGTAATGGATGACATAAAAGTAATTAACCTGATCTACATTTTGTGTCCTGTTGCAGCCCTTAATGAACCCACCATAGATTACGGCTTTCAGAGGTTGCAGAAAGTGATCCCAAGACATCCGGGTGATCCCGAAAGGTTACCCAAGGTCAGTAAAAAGAGCAAGCGGCGCCCTGCTCACGGTGGGGCCGCCCCTGGGCTGGTTCTGGTTTGGGGGCAGCAGGTGCTCTGGGAAGGGGGGACCTCAGATGCCCCAAACCCTGCACCCACGGCGGGGCCGACAGGTGTGAGCAGGTTCCCAGGCCCGCGCCCGGCCCGCTGCAGAGGTGGGCGAAGGGTGAGCAATGGGGTGTGTGGCTCCAGTTTTGCATTTTCTCTCCAAGGGACGCCCTTTTTAAGGGAAGAAAAGAACGGCTTTTCTGATAACAAATATTTTGGATTCTGCAAGGGGGACGTAAACTTCCTCGTAATGAAATAGTTCAATTA
>NW_012153175.1:1164640-1167140 GCF_000956105.1 Propithecus coquereli | reverse complement strand
CCCTCACGCTGAGTGATCAAGTGGAAAATGATGAGAGCAGGAGAATGTGTCACAGGAAAGAGCACAACCTGGAGCTCCATCTAGAGTATTCAGTGGCAGGTAGACCGCGTTTGGTGCTGCCGGAGCATCAGGGAGGGCAGAGTGGCACCCCACAGCCATCCTGGAGTGGCCCAGGGGCTTCCAAGGGCAGTGACACGAGGGCCCTTCTCTCCAGATGTGGACCCTGTTTGTTGAACCCAGCGCCTTCCACACTAGGCTGGTCCCTATGCGTGACTCAAGGACTTTTTTGGGCTGCGGGTCCCAGGACAATAGAGCAGATTGTCAGACACATCAGTAAACCGTTTTCTTAGGGGAAATGAAGACTAGGTTTGGTCACGGTTTGGGCCAAGGGGCAGTGGGCTGTGTCCACCGTGTGCCCCACTGAGGCAAGTGGAGAGGGCTCGGCGGGGCAGGGCTGGAAGATTCCCAAAACCTGGCCCTGGGGGAGTGGCCAGGGAACGCTGGTCCGGGGTGACCGGCTCCTGTTTGTCCCCGCTGCAGGAGATCATTCTGAAGCGAGCGGCTGACATCGCCGAGGCTTTGTACAGCGTCCCCCGCAACCACAACCAGATACCCACCCTGGGCAACACCCCCGCACACACGGGCATGATGGGGGTCAACTCCTTCAGCAGCCAGCTAGCCGTCAACGTGTCGGAGACGTCACAAGCCAATGACCAAGGTAGACCACCGCCCCGGGCAGACCCCCTTCCCTGGACACCCTTCACGGGGTGGTTGAGGCCTTAGCTGCAGTTGGACGTGTCGGGAGCCCGGCCGGGGAGTGTCGCAGTGTCCGTACTCCCCGGCGTCGCTCACGCCCTTCCTCGGGGAGGACCTCGCTGTGGGTCCTGCCGGCCGGTGCTGGGCAGAGGACGCTCAGAGAGCCCTGTGACCACGCAGCAGCTCTGCGGGCTGCTACTCGGGCCGCTGGCATTTGCTAGAAGTGTCCCTTAACGTGTCCATAAGTGACTGTGCCTTCCCTCCGAGGCGGGGCTGAGCTGTAGGCAGCCGTGGTGTAGGGAGCCTGCCCGGACGGGGTTTGGGTCCAAGTCTGGAACCAATCCACGAGAGACACCGTGTTTCCCCACCCTGTAGCTCACCCACCGTACCACGACCGGGTCCACCGAGGCTGCTGAACCGTGTCGTTCGAGTCCCTTTTGGTTCCCTCTTCAAAGCCACACAGGCAGTAACCTCGGCAAACGCCCCACCGCGTTGGGTCCCGTCTGTCCGCGCTCCCTTGGCAGGGGGGCGTCGCTGGGCCCCCGCCCGCCCCCGTGCAGAGATAGCGACCCCTAGACAGCCTTCCAGGGACGTCACGGCCACAAACAAGCTCTCCTTGTCAGTCACGGCATTCGGAGGTCTGCAGAGGCCGAAAGTTCACAGGACGTGGGGGGCCGGGCCAGGAATCCGAGCTGTTGATAATTGCTTCTAAAGGGAAGCGCAAAGGAGGCAGCTGACGGTGAGATCTAAGTGCGCTCCGGCCGCCTGGCGGAGCCGGCGGGGCCGCGCTGGGACAGCTGCGGTCGGGTTGGCGTGCTAAGGTTAGCCGAGCTGGCTAGAGGCGCTAGGGCAGGAGGAAAGCGTAAGGTCACTTGAAAATGTTGAATATATGATATAGCTTCTCGGGGAAACCCCCCCCCAAGTGTCTGTCGCTGATAATAACGTTATTTTTGGCCGGGGGGGGATTTCAACAGTCGGCTACAGTCGCAATACAAGCAGCGTGTCCCCGCGAGGATACGTGCCCAGCAGTACTCCCCAGCAGTCCAATTACAACACAGTCAGCACTAGCATGAATGGATATGGAAGTGGCGCCATGGCCAATCTAGGGGTCCCTGGCTCGCCTGGATTTCTTAATGGCTCCTCCGCTAACTCTCCCTACGGCAGTAAGTGTCTGTTTTTGTCACACGTCATCACGCAGATTCATATTCACTACACAGTCGAGTGTGTGCATTGCTTGGGTGTTCTGTGATGTGAGCTACTGGGTAAAAGGAAGGGTGGCCCTGGAGGCTGGGCGTCAAAATGACCCAAAACGGGCCCCGAGGCGGTCTCATTGGAAACCAAACCAAAAATCGGAACAAAACGGGGCTGTTCAATTGGAAGAGAAAGTCCACCCCAAAAGGGTTTGCCTGTTATCCAGAGAGTGGCCAAGCCGGAAGCATGTGGTGTTTGTTTTTGTGCCCCTCTCGCGGTGGCGCGGTGCCGCGCCGCGTGCTGACCGTGTTTGCTTTGTTGCAGTAGTGCCGTCCAGCCCCACCATGGCAGCCTCTTCGGTCACCCTCCCTTCAAACTGTAGCAGCACACACGGCATTTTCTCATTCTCACCTGCCAATGTCATCTCCGCAGTGAAACAGAAGAGCGCCTTCGCGCCCGTGGTCCGGCCCCAAGCCTCTCCTCCTCCCTCCTGCACCAGCGCCAACGGGAACGGACTGCAAGGTGAGGCTGGCGCGGGGGCCGGGGCCGGGCC
>NW_012153175.1:1150303-1164240 GCF_000956105.1 Propithecus coquereli | reverse complement strand
CCCGGGGCCTGGCACCTCTTGGTGCAGGGCACAGCCCTGCCTGTAGCTCCTGGCCTTGCAGCCTTCTTTTCCCCAGGTGGCAAAAACAGCCTCAGAACAAGGAGGGTGGGTGCCCTGCCACCTGTGGAACCCAGAGTGGCAGGGTACCCCAAATCTGCCTGCTTTCATCGTCCTGAGGCTGAGCCTTTGTTCTAAGCCTCATGTGACAGACCGAGAGCCTAGCAAGGCTGTGCTGTCCCCGGGAAAGGGCTGTGTGTTCAGCCCTGGGGCCATGTGTGTGCCAGTCCTGTCTAAGTGATCTCTTTCGAAGATTCAGGAGGGAGAGGGGCCAGCCCCGAAGGCATGGGAGGCATCGCCTGGACACAGCTGTCCACAGACGGGGCCACTCAGAGTGGGCACCCGGTGCCTGGCCCCTGTGGGCAGTGCAGGCTGCATGTGGCCTGTGATGTGTTGACAGGCGAAGCCACGCGGGTGCCCTAGGCCTGTGAGCTCGCGCATGGCTCTCCGCGGTGCCCACGTTAAGCGGCCATCGTCTGGCCTCTTTCAGACACCACCTTTGCTATATGCTCCTCCCAGTGCGACTCAAATCCAGTTACTCCTTTAAAAAATGAATCCATTCAACCAGTATTTACTGAGCGCCTACTATGTGCCAGGCTCTCTGCTGGGTGCTGAGGACGTAACCGTGGAGAAGACAAACTGGCCCTTTTGTGAAGTCGGTGGCATATTTCACTTTGATGAACTAATGCTCAAAAAAGGAACTGGAAAGGTATCCGTGATTTGAAATAATTGTCTCACAATATCTGTTAGCGTACGGAGGGACGCCCCGGCCCCCGGAGTGCCGCCGACTGGCCCGAGAGCCATCGGCGGGCACCAAACCCGAATCGCTCGAGAGGCAGGCGTGGGGGGCCGCGGCCCTGCCCCTGGACACAGCCAGTTGAAAGGTGGCACCACCTAAGCAGTGTGTCCACGCCCAGGTCTCCCAAACCATAAAGTTGTAACGGTGAGTCGGAGATAAATTACTGTTGTTGAAATTAATGAACTGAGAAATTGAAGCTCACATCACTACATGAACAAATGTATTAATGTTATACATAAATTAATGAGAACAATCATTCTCAAAAATTAGACAACACTATAGTTAAAAGATTTTAAATTACATTCGTACCAGGAGTTCGTTTGAAAGTGGCAGCCACTGTTGGCATTTTAGCGCAAAGTTTTCTCTTCCAAGAGGAGGGAAAAGAGCTCCCGAAGGTGGTGCTGTGACTCCCGTCTCCTCCCAGCACTGGGCTTGGGATTCCAGAGCAGGTGGGCTGCGAGCGGCTGTGGTCTGTGAGAGCCCCTGACTCACCATTACGATGCAGAGCAATGAGCAGAAGGTCAGAGCTGAGGCGAGTCCAATTTCCACTCAGGGAGCAAGAGCCTGGCCTTAGCCGGCCTCGCAGAAGTGACCAGGCTGGGTCATGTCTCTTGACAGAGGCGGCCTCCGTTTGCTTTGAACAAAGTGCTGGTTTGTGCAGGAAGCAGCCTGTGCACACGGAAATGTCAGAGGCCTTTCCCTTTGCTGAAGGAAGCCTTCGAGGAGGGCACAGTAGGAGAGCACTCGTGTGTCCCCATACGCACCCCAGGAGGTAGATTTCCCAGCACACGCCCAAGGCTGGTAAAGGAGTATCGTGCGAATCCAACCTCATGGTGACAAAGTGCGAAGGGAGGGGCGGCCCCTGGCCGCGGTGAGGGAGAACGGGTGTGGCCGCCCCAGTAACTGCTCTGTCCTCCTCTCTTGCAGCTATGTCTGGGCTGGTAGTCCCGCCAATGTGAGGGACTTTTGTTTACCTTCCGCAGCATCCAAGGACGGACTTCAGGGGACACGTTTAGTATATTAAGACATGCTGATGGAAACAGTATCTTCAGAAAAATCAGCAGCAATCGAAATGCTACAAAAGACTTTGTTTAAAGATTTTATTTAAACTATTAAGAATCAACATGCAAACAGCCTACTTCTCCATGAACAATTCCATTTTATTGACTGAACTTTTCTCATATTTTCACATTTCTCAGTCCTGAAGAATAAGGAAAACAAAGCGACGCCTATTTTGTATAAAGTTTCTGACTCCGTCTTGGCCATGTCTAGTAATTGCTATGTGTTGGGAGAAACTTTGTGAATGCACCATTTTGATTATCATGAAACACTGATGAAAAATGCCTCCAAACATTTTTCTGTACTCATACTTAGATTCACAATGGTTGTGTATCTCTATAATGTGAAATATTTTTTTGTGGTGAAAAAAAGGGGGCCAAGGAGGTATGAGCCATCAAACTGGAAAAAAGGATGACTATATGATTAGGAGAATCTGGGGTGGCAGGGAGGGAGGGCGGGTTTATCATTGCTTAACTTCATCTTAATGAAATGAAACTTTGTAACTTATTGTAGTTAGAAATTGTAACTTTGATATTGAATTCTCTTGCCTTCAACAAGCACACTGACAGAGAAAAAAATGCTACTGTCTGTTGGTTCCAATATTCTCCCGCTGCTAGAGCTTCCTGTTAAGCAAGTGTGATCTGCAACATTTTTTCAACTTTTGCTAGCACTGTATACTATTGCATTCTTAGGCTACTGTGAGGTCTATGTTTCTTGTACCAGAAATTGTCCTTTTGACTTCTAGATCCTTCTTCCCTAATGTGTTTTGTATGTGGTTATAAAATTGTAGACTTTTGTGATTTTGCCAAAGTTGTAGCTAAATATTTATACACTTGTCTTGAATTTTTTTCAGATCCACTTAAAATATTTAGAAAAACAAGTTTTATTCCTTATGTGTCTTATAAGGGATAAAATGGTCTTCACACAACACTTACTTTCCCATGAACACTTGCGGTTGCTAAGGGATTTATTTTGTAACATATCAATTATAAATATTGTATTTATCTTTGAAATTTTGTACATTGCTTTTTCCCACCTTTTTCTTTTCCTTGTCTGTGTTGGTTTTTGATCATGGCCTGGTGTTGTGATACTGGGACGAGCATTAGCCAAGAACTGTCTCTTTGATCTGTTTCGTTCAAACGAACCAGTGTCCTTACATTTCATTTGTACTCAAAAATATGCTATTGTTTAGACTTTCCGTCCTTTTTTTTTTTTATGTTGATGAAAAGTCAAATTCATTGTTTATTTTTATATTATTTTTAAGTTATCTGAACAGATACTTTTGGAAAAAAAAAAAGTTTGTTGTATAGTCAAAACACAACGGTGCCACCCGGCTGTGACAAATCCTAGTAGATTCTGTGCATGTGGAACGGCCGAGAAGAGGTGACACCGTCTGGGGCTGTGTCTTTATTTTATTTTTTGGTAGAATGTAAAAAGTCATTTTAGCTGCCACCCATGACTTTGCCACATAGCTGAACTGTGTTTATACTGGAAAAATTCAGAGGCCTAAAGTTTAAAATAAAATTTACTTCTGATGTTTTGATTAAAATGTTTGCCACATTAACTTCTCTGATGCCTTAAAAGTGGACTTCTTTAAAGAACCTTTGTGCTATTTTATCACAGGCTTACACCACAATTGTTAATCAATATTTCATTTGGAGATTTATGGTGTAAAAAACACGCACACACACAAATAAAAGCACAAACCCACCGTTCCATACGTCGCTCCCTTCTGGGTGTGTTTCTGCTGCACTCTGCACCCTCCCGGCACCCCTCCGATTCGGAGAGATTTCACAGGGAACCAACATCACTGCTGGTTTTTAATTTTTTTTTTAACAATACGTTTTTGTGGTCAGATCCAACAGCACTGTCTGTACTTTTTAAACTGGAATGACCTCCTCCAGATAGTGTACCAGTTTGTGCCAAACCCACAGTGAGACCAACAGGGTCAGGTTTTTTTTTTTTTTTTCCCCTTTGCACTAAATGTTTTGCAGACATAGCACAGCAAACATTTTGCAAACTGCAGCAGAAATCAAATTTAAAATGAAAAGGAGGGACTTTAAAAAACTTTCTTGACAAAAATGAACAACAATGCATAACTTAGAAAGTGTTCGTTCAAGGGACTAATTAAACAGAACGTCCCCCATGGTCAGTGCGTCCCAGTCTGGCTTTGTGACGGCTGATGGGGCTTAGCTACGTGGAAAAGCCTGAGAAGTCACTTTGGAACTAAATTGCCTCCGTTTTATTTTGTACGAGTAAGGGTTTGATCTAAGAAAGAGCTCACATGTACGTGTCAACGTTCGCAAGCTTCCTCCTACCCTGGCTTGGTTTGTGTTTAGAGGAAATAGTCGACACCCTCATCGCTTCATTGTTTCAAGATCGAGCCGCTTCACTAAATGGTAGATTTTACTGTTAAAGACCCTACAATAAGATTGTTTTATCTGTACATTTTTTCAGATATTTAACTGTATAAAATGTTCATTTTACACAATATTTAATTAAAGTATTTCTTGTCTGTGAATTTCACTTTTGGTAATTCTGTTTTGATTATTAAAATGACTGGCTAAACACACCCGGAAATTACACTGGGGGTTTCATTTGCACATCCTGGGTTTCGAAGCTGTGTCTTGGGCGAAACGAAAACGATCTACAGGAGAACCTTATTTTTTGGTAGAATGTAAAAAGTCATTTTAGCTGCCACCCATGACTTTGAACTGTGTTTATACTGGAAAAATTCAGAGGCCTAAAGTTTAAAATAAAGGTATCAGCCCTCGGTCATAGCACCTGCAGAGAGAAACTTGGCAAGTCACTACTTACATGGTTCTGACCCCGTAGGCACCATCTATACCTGTGCTCTGTATGTTTCTGTGTCACAGACATTCTGGGGGCCACAGCCACACTGAGGTGGCACAATCCCTGTTCAAGGCCTGGTGTCTGAGTATGCAAACAATCCCAAGGCTTGAGGGAGCTTTGTGACCCTGCTTCCCCGAGACCTTCCTGCGCCAGCCCCCCGGCTTCTGAACTGGAGGGTCTGGCAGGTCCGGCCGCCTCCAACACACACCTTTTGCGTCCACTGTTGTGTCCCCTGGGCGAGAACCAGCTTCGGGAACGTGCGCCGGCAAAGGCTCCGGGTGGGTGGGCAGACACGGGGCACCCAGACCAGTGCTGGCTGAGGTCGGACATGAGGGACACCATTCCACATCCACCTCAGTGGCCAGACCCCGTGCCCTGCCCCCGGCCACTGTCGTCTGTGCCTAGGTGTAGCCAATTGCACTGACCGTAACGAGCCCCGCTGTCAACACTGGGGCTCCAACTTAGAGGCCGTTCGGCCCCTGTGAGGTCCCACGCTCCCGTCCCACCTCACCCGGTGCTTTTCATTTTCTCCTCAGTGAAAGGCTGGGTCTGCATGTTTTGGCTTGCAGCTCTCTAGCACATACGCGTACGTGTGATCCAAATTAGTACTCACAAATGTCATCTTAATTACTTGTTCTGCTGAGCAAAACAGGAAACAATTACTCAAAACATAAAGAAACTTGTGAATACCTTTTCCTCCTGTCAGTGACAATCGGTTCCTTATTTCGGCCTTAAAGAGACAGCACAAAGACTCGTGGGTGCAAACCTGCAGCCCGCCCGGCCCCTCCCAAGTTGCCGGAGGCTGGGGCTGGAGAGGGTGTCGCACGACAAGTCACCTCCTTCCCACTCGGAACTGGTGCCAGGAATGCGGGCTCCCGGGAACCTGGGAACAGAGACACGGTGTCACGTTTGCGGTTCCAATCGGAAGCAAGGGCTGCGTGCTTCCAGAATGTGCGCCGCTTACTGTCAGGCCGCCTTTTAAGGTCTTTCAAGCTTTTAAAGATTATTCAAAGCACTTGAAATGGGCTTCAATCTAATGCCTCATTTCATTGCATTAAACAGCCTAGTTAATAAAGAATCAATATATTCAAAGGGCAAGGTTATCTTTTGTCTATAAGGGGTGGTGTCATTCTGAACCTTTTATAGTTCAAATGCTGAAAAAGACCTCATGAAATCCATACTCATCAAGTGGGCCGGCGCGGGCAGCGGGCGGCCCTGCACGGAAAGAAAGGCTGCCCTCCTTTAAAACAACGCCAGGCCTTATCTCCCGGGCTCGGAGCGCCCACAGAAGTCCTCAGAAATGTCAATTTCTCATCAAGACAAGAGGCCACAATGATCATTTTTCCAGAGAATACATACAATTAAGAGAATGCAGAGGCGGCGCGGCGGTGATTTGTGGCTCACTCCGGCCCCGTGAGCCGCGATCTCCCTCCCGGCAGATGAAAAGGGTTGTTGATAACTGAAGTGTCAATACGCCAAAGAGGGATTTTTGAATGTGAGTCCTTGTGCTTTGAGCGCGCCGGGCCGATCCCAGCCCCTGATAACGGCGCAGCTGCCAACGGACACCACAGGTTGGCCCTCCCAATTAATGCCGTGAATAAATCACACAAAAGAGTTGGGATGCTTTATACTCGGTGAGACAATCCCCCGTTTTACCCTTCAAGGATTCCTTTTATGTTGGAATAAGGTTGCTTTTAATGAAATTTAAACTCATCAGAGGAAATCAAAAACCTCCAATCAGATTACAAATTGATTTTTTGGTCATTTGTCATGTCCCAATGTAGAGCCGCAGGTTCCACAGGGAGCGCGTTGCCGTTCCGGGGCTGGGGAGACAGCGTGGACGCGGCCCCCACCGCACTCCCGGCCGAGACCAGCCGCCTGAGCCCCCACGACAAGAGCAGGTGCCCATCGGCTCTGAGTCCAGCCACAGCTTAAAACCCGGGACCTCGTCCTTGGCAAAGCCCACAGTGGTTCCAGGCCTGCTCTCGCGGGTCCGTGACGGCCCACAGAGCGCATTCTCCAAGGAGCACAGCCCATTTGGTGCGTCTCACACGGTTTGCTGGGTCTGCTGTGCCGCACCAGGGCCAGCGGCTACGCAGGACCTAGAGCCCCACAGGCACCTGGTCCCCACACGCCAAGACGTTATGATCTGGGCAGAGAGAAAACCTCCCGGTCCCACAACTCAGCCATCCAGTCTCAGCCCCGACATTCCCCTCCGCAGAGCCTGCCCTGGCCCCTGGCCGCTGCAGGGTGGGGACCTCGTGCTCCCCCCGCAAGTCTTCCTAGGGGGCCGTCTGAGGCCACCAGCCTCCAGCTTTCCCACTGGCCTCCTGAGACCCTGGAGAGACCTGAGCTTCTCGAAGAGACACGTGGCGGTGCCTTCCTCACCTTCTCCCCTCTGTATCGGGGGCACCGGGTCACGGCTGAGTGCCCCAGAGGAGGAAGCAAAGGTCCCGCCCAGTGCCTGGGACCGTGGGAGTCGAGAAGGGCATCATGTCCCTCGGGCGAGACTGGGGCCAGGGACAAGACGAGGGTAGGCACTGCTTCAGGAGCAAACGGATGTGATTTCTGATTCAAGATTCCCCAGAGACCATCTCTTACGACATACTCTCTAAAGTGAGTAGAATAGTCTACACATTTCAAACAGCAAACACCCACCTCGCAGCCCCTGGTGGTCTACGGAGCTTCTCCACGGCGTCTTCTTTGGGCCTCTCGCGGAGCTCTGCGCCGGGGCCACTCCCAGGTGGTGAAGCTGCCATCCAGGGAGGTCAGATGACAGCCCACGGACACGAGGATGGAAAGGCCAGACGCCAGGTGAAGTCTCCAATCTCCAAACCCCGTGCTCTTTCCATTGATTCAGGTTTCAGATATCTTCAGGAAATGAGAGAGAGAGAGAGAGACACACACACACACACCACATGGGTACAAGCGAGGAGAAATCGCACTTCCCTGGGAACATCCCGACCAAGCTGCCCAACTCTGCCAAGGCTGCTGGCTGGGCTGTAGATGGGAACTGGCTTGTCCAGGGGCGGTCAGCTGGGGTTCAGGAGGCCTCGCTGCAGGACCCACCCAATGCCACACATCCATGCTCCCAACACCGGGGACAGAGGATCATTTCTCCCAGGGCCTGTGCGACCACCAGGAGTCCCCTGTAGAGGCGCTTCCTCGCGCTTCCCATGGGCTTCCTCGTGTCAACATGCGGTCCACACACTGGGCGGTAGGAGGGGACCACAATGCCTGTGGGCACAGGTGCCTCTCAAGTCCACGCAGCACCTCCAGTGTTGGCAGGGACAACGGGCGGGCACACTGAGCTGGTCGCATGGTGCAGGGCTGGGAGGGTAGTACCAGCTCCGGCCACTGAGGCGGCGTGGGGGCTGGGCTGCAAGGGCTTAGCCCCTTGGTGGGTACCCACAGGGCTCAGTGAAAGTCAGCTTCTGTTCCTGCTGGCAAGGGGACGGTGGGCAGCAGGATGGGACAAAGAGGAGGAAAATAAAAGTGATTGATAATGACTTTGGTGGCAGACTCAGAATGAGTAACAACAAAGTTAGAGGCATTGGCCGAACAAGAAACGAAGGGTCAGAAATGAACATGGGTGTCTCCCGCCAAGCTGCCCTAGTTGACCACGTTCTCTGCCAGCTCCGCGCTGATGGCGGGCTGTGGCTCGTGAGCTAAGGCCGAACCTGAGAGTCATGTTTCCGCCTAGAAGGCACCGAATTCTGCACTGCACAGTGCTACCACGGTGGGGCTGGCACAACTCAGGGCCAGTGTGGGGACGGAGCCGCCAGTAGAGAGAGAAGAGAGAGCTGCACCCACAAAGGGTTTACATTCTTAACATACAATAAGTTTTGCAAATCGGTAAGACTTGACGAACACCCTAAGGAGAAAACAGGCAAATTTATAGTCAATTCATGAGGGAACAATAGAAATGATCAATAAGCTTAGCAAATTATATTCCACCTCCCTTAAAAATGCATGCCAAATTAAAATAAGGAGATGATTTTTTTTCCTATTAAATTTGAAAAGATTTTTCTTAAAAGCTAATCCTCATAGCTGTTGATGGAGGAGCGGGCATCCTTACAGTTGTTGGTAGAAGAGCAGACTGGGACAGCCCTTGGAAATTTGGAAATCAACTTGACGTCATATCCAGAGACTTAAAAATGTTCATATCCTTTGACCCACTAATCCTACTTCTAGGAATCAATCTCGAGGAAATAATCAGAAATTAGAGAAGGCTTTTAAGTACATGATTGGCCGTTATGGTAATATTTATTAACAAATTGGAAAGAACCCAAATGGCTAAAAATAGGAATTGGTCATTAAATTATGATACAGCCACATAATGGAATATTGTCTATCCTATTAAGCCATAGAGATTATGTTTTCAAGTATAAAAAAATGGTAAACATCAAATGAGATAAAATTGAGTGAAGCAGCATATAATACTGTATGCATAACATAATTCCAATTTGTAAATTTCTGTGAAGAGAGAAGGCAAGAAAGAATATATGATATACATAGACACAGATGTGTGGGGGAAATACTAGTCCGAGTAACAGCCAAATTAACAGGTGGTTCATCAGGGGGGTGAAAGGTTACACATTACATCCATATTTTCCAAGTTTTCTGCAAAGAGACGGGCAGGGTCAGGTCTGGGAGAACACTGTGCCCGTGCTACTGTCTCTCACCCGGCCTTCCTGCTGTGGCCGCCAGGGCAGGGAACGACCCACTCACAGCCGGTTCGACTGGCCTGGAACACGGAGGCCAGCCAGTCTGGGCACTGGTGCTCCGAGGCTGCCTGGAAGTTGCACTGGGGCTGATGTGGTGGCAAGAAAGCAGAGACCAGACCAGGAAATTGGTGGGGTCAAGGAGGGGTGCAGAGAGGTGCGGAGACTGGTACGATGAAAATACTCAAATTCAGTGCAATCCCTATCAGAATCACACTCCTACTTTTTTATTTCAAGAAACACTACAAAGCAACAGTCATCGCCGTGGTACTGGCATCAGACAGATACACAGATGAATGAAATAGAATTGAGAGTCCAGAAATAAATTTGTGTGTCTGTGGTCAACTGAGTTTTGACAAGGGTGCCAAGACCATCCAACGGGAAAAGAATAGTCTCTTCAACAAATGTGTGGAACACCTGGATAGCCACACGCAAAACAACAAACTTGGATTCTTACCTCATGCCATATACGAAAGTTAACTCGAAATGGATCAAAGACCTAAATGTAAAAACTAAAACTATGAAACTCTTAGACGGGCTGGGCGTGGTGGCTCACGCCTTAAATTCTAGCACTCTGGGAGGCCGAAGCGGGTGGATTGTTTGAGCTCAGGAGTTTGAGACCAGCCTGAGCAAGAGCGAGACCCCATCTCTACTAAAAAAAATAGAAAGAAATTAGCTGGACAACTAAAAAAATATATATAGAAAAAATTAGCCGGGCATGGTGGCGCATGCCTGTAGTCCCAGCTACTCGGGAGGCTGAGGCAGAAGTATTGCTTGAGCCCAGGAGTTTGAGGTTGCTGTGAGCTAGGCTGACGCCACGGCACTCACTCTAGCCCGGGCAACAGAGTGAGACTCTGTTTCAAAAAAAATAAAAAACTCTTAGAAGAAAACAGGATGCTTTTCTTGACCTCAGACTTGACAATGGCTGTGATAGGAACTTGGCAATTGCATTTGGCACGATGGATGCCACACAAGTTTTAGATGTGATATCAAAAACATGAGCCGCAAAAGGAAAAAACACAAATTGACTTCGTCAAAACTAAAAACTCCTGTGCTTCAAAAGACACTATCAAGAAAGTGAAAGGACAACCCAAGAAGGTGAGAAAGTATTTGCAAATCATATTAAATATATCTGATAAGGGACTTGTATCCAGAATATATCAAGAACTCTTACAAATCAATAATGAAGACAAATAACTCAATTTAAAAATGGGCAAATGATCCGAATAGACTTTTCTCCAAAGATATACAAATTTACAATAAACACATGAAAAGATGCTCAACATCATTAATTATCAGGTAAATGCAAGTCTAAATTACAATGAGATAGCATCCAGTAGGACGTCTATAATCAAAAAGCCAGATAATAGCTGGAGGCATCACACTACCTGATACTACCTGAGTAATCAAATCAGCATGGTATTGGCATAAAAACAGACACATAGACCAGTGTAAGAGAATAGAGTACCCAGATATAAATCTAAGCATTTACAGCCAACTCATCTTTGACAGAGCTGCCAAGAACATACAATGGGGAAAGGACAGTCTCTTTAATAAATGGTGCTGGGAAAACTGGATAACCATATGTAGAAGAATGAAACTAGACCCCTATCTCTTACCATACAAAAATTAATCAAATCAAAATGGATTAAAGACTTAAATCTAAGACCTGAAACCTTGAAACTACTAGAAGAAAACATTGTGGAAATGCTCCAGGGTACTGGTCCGGGCAAAGATTTCTTGGGTAAGAGCTCAATAGCACAGACAACTAGAGCAATATTGGACACATGGGATCACATCAGGCTAAACTAGCTTCTGCACAGCACAGGAAATAATCAGCAAAGTGAAGAGACAACCCACAGAATGGGGGGAAATATTTGCAAACTACCCATCTGACGAGGGCTTAATAACCAGAATATGTAAGGAGCTCAAACAACTCAATAGTAAAAAACCAAATAATTTAATTAAAAATGGGCAAAAGATCTGAACAGATATTTCTCATAAGACATACAAATGGGCAACAGGTATATGAAAAAATGCTCAACACTACTAGTCATCAGAGAACGCAAATCACAACTACAATGAGGTATCATCTCACCCCAGTTAAAATGGCTTTCATCAAAAAGACAGGCAATAATAGAGGCTGGTGAGGATGTGGGGAAAGGGGGACCCTCATACATTGTTGGTGGGAATGTAAATTAGTGCAGTCCTCAAACAACTAAAATTACAACTGCCCCCATGTGATCCAGCAATTCCACTACTAGGCAGTTATCCAAAAGAGAGGAAATCGGCGTGTGGAGGAGATGCCTGCACTCCCATGATTGTCACAGCACTCTTCACAACGGCCAGACATGGGATCCACCCGAAGGCCCATCAGCGGATGGATGGATACAGAAAATGCGGGGTACACCATGGAATATGATTCGACCACAGCAAAGAATGAAATCCTGCACTTGCAGTAACGTGGGTGGAACTGGAGACCATCACGACCAGTGAAACAAGCCCAGCACGGAGAGGCAAATACTGCGCGTTCTCACGCACACGTGGGCGCTAGAACCGGGAATCTCACGAAGACAGTAATTGGCGGTTATCAGAGGCCAGGAAGGGGGAGGGGAGGATGAGGAGAAATTGATTAATGGGTACAAATATATGGTCCGAGAGAAGAAATAAGACCTAGGGTTTGATAGGTCAGCAGGGCGACTATAGTTTAGATTAGCAGTTGCTTAGGGTTGGGAGACATGGTGGGGAGAGTTGGGGTGATGACCAAATGGTAGGGGTTTCTTTTTGAGGTGACAAAAGTGTTCTAAAATTGACTGGGGTAACAGTGGCACATATGAATGAATATATTAAAAACCATTGACTTGTACACTTTAAATGGGTGAATTCGACGATATGTGAATTATTTCTCAATAAAGCTGTTATAAAAAATAAAAACGTCCTGTGGCTTTATCCAAGCATATAAAAATGAATGTTATTTTTCATGAAGATTTACTCCTAGGGTCTGGGGAAACCATACTTCCTGGACAACCCTGCTAGGACTCAAGCGTCTCGTTGGCACGTGGGATCCAGGGTGCTGCTGCGTCTTTGCCCTGAGCTGGGCAAGGGCCCTCCCTCCGTCGCTCCCCAGGAGGGGCCGCCTGGTGTCCACACAGCCTAGAAGGGTACGGTGGTCTTGCAGGCCCCCACTTGGCTTCTAGCTCCAGGCCACTGGAGCCATGGCCCCGCCTCCTGCCTGGGGCCACACCGGTGTAGGTCCCGGCTCCTCGCAAGGTCCCGCCCAGCCCTGGCCCGGCGCCTCCCGAGGCTGCGTGGTCTCCCGTGGAACACACACCAGGCCTTCTCCTCCAAGGTCACTCCTGAAGCTAAATTTCTCTTGGAAGAAAAAAAAAAATCCTTCAAGATGCCTTTTAAAGACCGTTTAGTTATTTTCCCAACATTCCAGAATACTCAGTCCTACTATTTTGAACATACTAGTTCTTTTCTTAAATTTTTTTAAATTTAAGAAATTGTCTCGTTAAGTTGCATCTTGGGTCTCAGTGGATCCCACCCCTGCCACCCTGCTCTGAGCCACGTCAGCGCTCCCTGGCAGATGGCGGCGGCCTCTTGGCAGTCCCCCCGCTCCTGCCCCCGCCCTGGACCTCTGCCCAGCTCAGCACGGCAGCCAGAGGGTCCTTTAACATGAAAGGCACACCACCTTTGCCACACACCTCTGAGGACCTTCCAAGGGACATGGGGACCCACTGCCCTCTCCTCCCGCCCAGTTGGCTTGCCTGTGCCCCAGGGGGAGCTCCTGCCTGAGGGTTTGTCTCTGCTGTTCCCTCTCTCTGGAACTCTCTTCTGCAAAAGCATCTGCTGTGCTCCCCAACTCAAGTCTTCCTCCCTTCCCCGCCTGCCTGCCTAAAATTAACAGCCTCCCCCCAGTCCCCATCTGCACACCCTCCCTCACCCTTGCATGTTAGTTTTCTGCTTGGCACTCCCACCATTTAATGAAGCATGGGTTTGACTTAACTAACTCCTGTACTGTCTCCCCACGAGAATGTAAGCCCCGAGGGGAGGGGCTTGTCTGCTTGGGTTATTGCTGCTCCCAGCACCCCAGCTTTTGCAAACCCGACTTTCAATGAAACCGTGTTCCTCACCATGTCTTCAACCAAGGTAGGGGTTCTTAACCTACGGTCCGTGAACTTGAAGGGAAAACAAAATTACATCTTTATTTTCACTAATTGCTATAAAATTTTGCTTTTCCTTCCCTTATGAATACAAGCAACAAACTACAGATTTAGCAGTATCAGGGACATTTTGCAGAGATCTTGAAAGATTGTTTATGATTATCATGACTTGGGAATTTTAGCAATTAGCAAACCTCCTAGATCGTGTCATTTAATGCATTAGTAAGGAAGCACTTTCATAACAATATCACATATTTAAAAAGTCTTTTTTTTTTTTTT
>NW_012153175.1:1137802-1138549 GCF_000956105.1 Propithecus coquereli | reverse complement strand
CCTAGAAAGGCAAATCTTATCTCAGAATCTTTTAAAATTTTCTTAGCTATTTTTGTGCATTTACTCTCCTATATAATTTTAAAATCAGTTTGATACTGTACAGAATTTAGAGCTTGGGGACGACTGACTTCTTGGAAATATTGATTTGTCCCTTTCGGGGACATACTAAGTCTCTGCATTTATTACACAAGAATTTAAGAGCAACCGCAGTAAGTATTACATAGGAAAAGCATTCAGTGCTTTGAGAACACAGAACTGAAGGGCCTTCCTTAGCCTCGGCCAACAGCGGGAATGAGGGGGTTTGAGAAATAGGAAGCCTCTCTTCCAAAAGTCATGCGTTGGTGCACTTTGGAGACTGATTAGAAATTAATAAAGTGAAGTTGAGGGGGACCAGTCTTCCAGGCAGAGGGAACAGCTCGTGCAAAGGTCCTGAGGCTGATCGCAAGAGCAGAGAGACGCTGGGAGAAAGCCTGAGAAGAAAGCATTGCCACAGATACGACGAACATTAAAGGATACGAGGAGGATATCGTTACACTGGACAACACAGAAAACAGTGAACGAACTCTCTGTAAAACACAACTTACCAAAACAGACGAAAGGCGGAGTGGAAAATCCCAGGAGTCCTCTATCTGTTAAACAGCCGTGGTCAGCAAGACACTGTGGCACCGGCGTAAGGACAGACAGATCCGCGGGACAGAACAAGAGTCCAGAGAAAAGACTCCTCCATGTGCTGTCACCTGAGGTTTG
>NW_012153175.1:1106839-1137752 GCF_000956105.1 Propithecus coquereli | reverse complement strand
TTTCTATATATTTTTAGTTGTCCGATTAATTTCTTTCTAATTTTAGTAGAGATGGGGTCTTGCTCTTGCTCAGGCTGGTTTAGAACTCCTGAGCTCAAACGATCCACCCGCCTCGGCCTCCCAGAGAGGTAGGATTACAGGCGTGAGCCACCGTGCCTGGCCGAGAAAAAATTTTAAAGGTTTAAATAACTGGAGAGATATACTATGTCCAGGGATCAGAAAACTCTGTGTTGTAAGGACCAGGTTTGTCCCACATTGACCTGTAGATTAAGCACAATCCCAACGCCAGCAAGTCCACTTCGGTGGAAATCAACGATTCTGAAATTTACGTGGACAGGCAAAGGGCTACGGAGAGCAACGCCATCTTGAAGAAAAATAAAACTGGAAAAGCTGGACCACCAGATCGTAAAGCTTATTTTAAAGCTACAGTAGTTAAAACAATGCACTACTGGTGCAAAGACAGACTGAAATCCAGTGGAATGGGACAGAGTACAGAAATACCCACACATAGGACAAATGAGGCCGGGGCAACAAAGGGCGCCGGGTCAGCTGGCTGCGCCTCCGCCTGACCTCCACCTCACACCAGTGCCAAAGTCCGGCAAAACATGAAAGATGAAATGATAACGTTTTTAGAAGATGACGTGGGAGAATATCTTTATAACCTTGTGGCAGAGATATACTCAACAGAACACCCAGAGCTTTAACCATGAAATAAATGATACATTAAACCGAAGAAATGCTGTTCTTCAAAATGACACCATTAAGAGAATGAAAAGACAAGCCGCAGACTAGGGGAGGATGTTTGTAAGACACACACCTGACGATGGACTCACAGCAGAATGTAAAGAACTCCCGCACATCCTTAAGAAAAAAGCATGCAGTCTAATAGAAAAACAGACAAAAGACTTGAACTGGCGATGTAAAGAAAACCAGATAATCCACTTCCTTAACCACCGGGAAAATGAAAATGACATGACCAAGTGATACTACCATACCTCCACCAGAATGAGTGAGAACAAGAAAGCCAATACTGTGTTTTGGCAAAGATGTAGATGAACTGGGACTCTCGCACCCTGCTGGTGTGGAAGTAAATTGGCACGAATACTTAAAAAAAAAACCCCGTGGTAGCATCTGCCGAAGCTGAACGTTACGGCTCAGCGATTCCACTGCTGGATGCACGATCCACTGGAAGGACTGCGTGCATCCACTAACGTACATGAACGGCAAAGGCAACGGCAGCACCGTCTTTCACAGCCACCAACTGGAAACGTGTCCATCAGTCGTAAAATGTGCAAATAAAATTGTTGCTCATTCACACAATGTGATATTCCATGGAACAAAGAGAACACAGTTACTGTCACTACGTTCAGCAATACGGGTGACTCTCCCAAACGTGATGTCACTGAATGAAGCCAGACGCAAAAGAGTGCACACTTCTCTTACGTGCAGTTCAGAAACGGGCGGAATTAACCAGCGGTGTGCAACGCCAGAACCCAGGGCGCCCTGGGCGGGCAGCAGAGACCAAGAGGGATCTGGTCAAACCCTGCATCGTGACCAGGGAGGTTTGCTCCGTAAAGTCTCGCCGCGCCAAACGCTTATGACTCCGGAGCTTTTCCGCACCTACCTTCTGCTTCGACGAGAAGTTTACGTTAAAAAGTGCTCCAAAGAGCGCTCTCGTGCCTGTATCTCTGTGCACACACCCGCATTTCCGTGGGCGGGAGCCCCTGGAGCAGGGTCGCTGTTTTTAAACGTGTACTTTAAGTTTGGATAGGTGCTGCCACGGCGCTTATTCTCCATCACGTAGGAGAATATCTGTATCTCACCTCGTCCTTGCCCACACTAAATACATTCACCCCTTTGTGTAAAAACGTTTATTGTCACAAAGGACAAATACTGCACGAGTCCACTTACATGAGGTGTTGGAGTAGTCAGATTCACAGAGGCAGAAAGCAGAACGGGGCTGCCACGGGCTGGAGGAGGAGAAAGGAGAGTTCGTGGTTGGTGGGTACAGAGCTCCGGCTTTGCAAGAGGGAGAGGGTCCCGGACGTGCACGGAGTGGATGGTCGCACAACGGCGTAAGTGTAGACTCTACCTAAATGTGGTTAAAATGGTAAATGTGATGTATATTTTAACACAAGTTAAAGAAATAAAAAAATATTTGTCGATTACCTATTAGGTGCCAGCTCCGCTCTGGGTGCTGGGAACACAGCCACGAATAAAACAGACAAACATTTACTGTTCCTGCGGGACTTACGCTATAGTGAGGCTATGTTCAGTCAAAATTTTTGCTAATCTGATTAGTGATCCTGAAATCTGTTTTAATTTGCATTCTCTAATTACTATTGAGTTTTAGCGTATTTTTACATAGTTATGGACCATTTGTATTTCTTCTGTGCAATGCCTGTTGATAGCATGCTCCTGTTTTTCAAAGCTGAGTTGTCTTCTGCTTGTTCATTTACAGGAGCTCTTTGTATTTTATGGCTGTTCCCTCTTTGTCTGTTTACATGTTGCAAATATCTTCTCTAAGCCAACAACTTCGTTGTGGGCTTCTCTGTCTGCCCACCCCAGCCACCTGTAAGTGGCTTCTAATTCTTTGTTTAGGATGATACTCTCCAGTCTAAGATTAAAAAACGAAATTATCTTACATTTTGTCCTACTACGTTGATAATTTTCATAGTTTTAACCTTTAGTTCTTTAATCTCTCCAGGATTTAATTTTATGTTTTGACATGAGGAAAAATTTAACTTCCTTTCTTTCCAAATGGGGAACAAATTATCCCCAAACCATATACTGAGGGGTCAGCTCATCTTTTCCACTGATTTATCACATTATCAGCTTCTAAATTCCTTTTTTAAATTTCCTTATACTGACCTTTTTGGGCATTCCTGCCCAGATACCATCTATTATTAATTTCTATAGTTTTTACAAATATATTTTTATTCCTAGAAAGGCAAATCTTATCTCAGAATCTTTTAAAATTTTCTTAGCTATTTTTGTGCATTTACTCTCCTATATAATTTTAAAATCAGTTTGATATTGTACAGAATTTAGAGCTTGGGGACGACTGACTTCTTGGAAATATTGATTTGTCCCTTTTGGGGACATACTAAGTCTCTGCATTTATTACACAAGAATTTAAGAGCAACCGCAGTAAGTGCTACACAGGAAAAGCATTCAGTGCTTTGAGAACACAGAACTGAAGGGCCTTCCTTAGCCTCGGCCAACAGTGGGAATGAGGGGATTTGAGAAATAGAAAGCCTCTCTTCCAAAAGTCATGCATTGGTGCACTTTGGAGACTGATTAGGAATTAATAAAGTGAAGTTGAGGGGGACCAGTCTTCCAGGCAGAAGGAACAGCTCGTGCAAAGATCCTGAGGCTGCGGAGAAGCCAACATGATCGCAAGAGCAGAGAGACGCTGGGAGAAAGCCTGAGAAGAAAGCATTGCCACAGATACGATGAATGTTAAAGGATACGAGGAGGATATTGTTACACTGGACAACACAGAAAACAGTGAACGAATTCTCTGTAAAACACAACTTACCAAAACAGACAAAACGCAGAGTGGAAAATCCCAGGAGTCCTGTATCTGTTAAACAGCCGTGGTCAGCGAGACACTGTGGCACCGGCGTAAGGACAGACAGATCCGCGGGACAGAACAAGAGTCCAGAGAAAAGACTCCTCCATGTGCTGTCACCTGAGGTTTGACAAGGCACAAGTCAGTGGTAAAAGGAAATATTCTCTAAAGCAACAGACATCCATTGGGGGAAAAAAACAACCCTCAACCCTTATAGAGAAAATAACCCGAGACATGTGAAGATCTAACCACGAAGGCTAAAACTATGCAACTCTTAGAGAAAGCACAGGAGGCCACCTCCGCAGACCTGGGAGAGGCAA
Organism: Propithecus coquereli; assembly: GCF_000956105.1. Taxonomy (NCBI): domain Eukaryota; kingdom Metazoa; phylum Chordata; class Mammalia; order Primates; family Indriidae; genus Propithecus; species Propithecus coquereli. The sequence goes on along the minus strand of NW_012153175.1, from coordinate 1,133,858 downwards.
GCGTTTCTCAAGCGGGACACGCAAAGGACTACCCTGGAAGAAAATGATGGATAAACGGGACTTCATAAAAACTGACAAGTTCTGCTTGTCAAAGGATACCATGGAGGCTCCCGACAGCCCAGGACAGAATCCTCGCAACGCACGTATCTGAGAAAGGACTAGCGTCGCCAACACGTAAAGCCGACACACGGGCCAGTGAGCAGCCCCCGTGGCGCAGGGCCGAGGGCAGCGTCCTCCCGCCAGGTCGTGCCGGGATGACTCGCGTGGCGCTGGCGCGCTTGTCTGCGGTGCCTCCTGCCCGGCAGCGCCATTCCCGCCGCGGGCCGCGGTTCGCCCGGTTCGCCGGCTGGGAGAGCGCGGCGCGTTCCGTGGGCAGCTCACAGGGTGACCTCACATCACAGGGTGACGCTTTCTTTTTCCCAAAGTCAACACAGTGTGTCGACACCACTGAAAGAAAAGGTGACGCTCCCTTCAACGCATGAGCTGGGAGGGACAGCAACGGGTTCGGCTGGCTCCCCCCGCGGGAGGCACACGCTCAGCGCCTCGCCTTTGCTTCCCGGGTAAACGGAGCGAACCGCCATGTCCACGCTCTCCTGGAGCCCAGGGAAGCTCCGAACTCCAAAGCAAGCTAAGGCCTCTGCAGGGACCCTGAGCCACAGGGCTCGTGCACGCGACGGTCAGTGCGCGTCCCTCCATCTGAAGAACCTTGGGGCGATGGCCCCGGCATTGCCGTCGGGCGCCCATTTGTACCCTGCCGTGCCCCGACAGGTGCAGGTCCTGCCGCTGCCCTGAGTGAAGACAAGGTCTCAGCCACCAGAATCTACTTTCTCACATGGGGGCAGTGGGGTGGGAGTATGTCCCTCCTGCGTGGGGACAAGGCCAGCACCGATGCGGGGGTGGCTGGGGCTGGAAAGCATCAGCGGGGAGGGTGGGAGCTCTGAGTTGAGTGCCGACGGCGTGTCTGCAGCGGGGCTGCCGGCACCTTCCTTCCCAGGGAGCGGCCGCCTTTGGTGTTCTCTGACCAGCGTCCACGCGGTCCTCCTCGGGGCGCTGACAGCCGGAAGAATGAATGCAAAGGAGCTTCGAAACCTCAAACAGCCCTTGCAGATGGAGAGGCCAGCCCAGCAGCCTCTGGCAGTCTCTCCCGGCCATGCAGGCAGCAGGACAGCGTGGCACGAGTGTGTCCAGGGCAGCCGAGGCCAGACTGTAGGAGCTGGCCCGACAAAGGTGGGCAGCGTGAAAACGAGATCCGAGCAAAGCCAGACCTTGGATGCGGGGCAGGGACCATCTCAGAGAGAGGGGAAGGCTCCCGGCCCAGCATTGGGGACGGCACCAGGCCACATCCCAGGGGCACCTCAGCTGTCCTCATGTCCCAAAGACCTGCTCAGGCACAGAGGCAGGAAGGAGGGTGGGGATGGGACAGAAGGTGGTGTCCTGCTGGGAAGGGTGTGTCTTGCCCACCCCACTGTTCCGGCCGGGATGGCTGAGCAGAGCCCGCAGGGTGGGAGGCCCGCTCCCAGGGACCTGGACAGGCACTTGCTCCAGCGGGGACGTGGAGCGGGGCAACCGTCGCCGGAGGCAGGTGAGCCAGCGGCAACGTGCAGGCCTTCCCTGGGACCAGCCCTGCCTCCAGGACCCCTCTGTGTGGCGGGAAGATGATCAAAGCAGGGGACGTGTCCCAGGGCATGGGGAGCAGCAGCAGCAGCAGCAGCAGCAGCAGCGGGCCGCACGGAGCCCCAAACTGTGAAGTGCTGTGCTCGCGTGAAATGTCGGGCACCAGCGGGCAGCTTTAGGCTGTCTTCTGCCAAGGTCTGATCCGTGCGGGAAACTGAGACAGACAAGCGAAGAAATGAAATGAAGCGTTTGTATGGGCTTCAGAGGAATTTAGATTCCAAAGGCAGTTTTTATGGGCAGCTAAAGCGGCTCCTTGACAAAAATAAGTTTCTAACGAGGAAGCTACAGAGCGACTTCCGAAGCCCGGGTGCTGTAAATCATTGGCAACGGCCGGTCCCCCGCTGGGGTCGCTGGAAGAACCCAAAGGTGAGGAAACAGGCAAGGAACAAAAATAGAAAATAGATCGTGAAGACACAGGAGTTCTTAAACACTGGAAAGCTGCTGATGTGATTTTTCCTTCTTTATAAAAGCTAAGGGATAGTCCGAGCATTGCAGGCCACTGAATTGCTCCTTGAGGAACAGCAGAGCGGGAGGGAAACCAGTTAATGAGCGAGCGAGGTGCCGCTGCGCCGAGCCGGCAGGTGCGGGAGACGGCCGGTCGCGGGGATGGGAGGTGAGGGGCGCAGAACTCCAAGAGGACGCTGACTGTGGCTCTTAAGGCTGAGAAACAGGAAAGTGGCAGCTAGAGGCCAGTCCCTAAACAGAGCCCGTTTGGCAGATCATGCCTTCAGACTCACCGGGGCGTGGGGTGGAGCGTGGGGAGAGGGACTTTGGGGCAAACATGGACCAGCACTCTGACACCCAGACTCCCAGCTGCTACGCCTCAGATAGCCTTTGCCAGAAGAGGTTGCCTGGGTCTGTTTGGGCGGCTGTAACAATACCATCTCCTACAGACCGGGTGCATCGTAAACAACAGAGATTTATTCCTGACAGTTCTGGACGCTGGGAAGTCTGAGATCAAGGTGCCGGCAGGTTCGGTGTCGGCCCGGTTCACGGACGGCCCGTTCTCGCAGTGTCCACACACGGTGGAAGGGACGAGGGAGCTCTTTGGGGCCTCTTTTAGAAGGGCACAGATCCCACCAGTGAGGGCTCCACCCTCCTGACCTAATTGCCCCCCCAAGACCCCACCCTTCTAATGCCACACGTTAGGGCTTCGGTGTATGAATTTTGGGAGGACATAAACGTTCAGACCACAGCAGAGGCGGCTCATCTGGAAATAAGGCATCTATTTGCACAAGAACGATGCTAGTTTGGCCTCTCTGTAGGTTGAGGCAAACCTTAGAAACAGCTGGGTGCGTCTGGCAGGATGTTGGGTTGGACGGTCGGGTTTTGTACCAGGCTCTGAAGCTCGCTGTGGCGCTGGCCTGTCGCAATCCCGGCACCCCCGAGGCCTCAAATGACAGCTGGAGATTGGATGAGGTGTCTCGGGTTTGAGCGAGAGGCCCGCACGGCATCTGGCCACGGTGAGTGCTCACTGAGAGAAGGCCTTTGACGTCACAGTTTAACACATTCCAAGGCCAGGGTTTGCTGCTTCTTTTAACCTAACAAACATTAATCAATCCAGGAAATGCATCGATGGGTCCTCTTGCCTGCGAACACAGGAGGTTCCACACGATGATGCTCAGGTACAGCCTCCGCGTTGATAGCTTCTCCCGGGAGCTGCAGAGCACGGCACGAGAAAGCCAACGGGGAAAAAGAACCCTCATCAAATGAAAAGCAACTGTGCCATTAGCATGTAACTCCATCTTGCAAACAGTCCCGGTTTTTCGCCGTAATTCAAATGACGGCTAGAGTAACTAGAGCAGTTTTCGACGAAGGCCTTTTAAACACCCAAACCGAAGAAATCAGTCAACAGACCTCTCTTCCTTGGATGCTACTGGCAGGTAACCAAAGTTGACTGGTTAGATGATAGATAATGAAACTTGTAGCCACAGAGGACTAGAAAAATTAATTGCATTTCGTGAACTTGTACCGCAAGTCGCCAAAATGAAGAAATGCTTTATGGCCTGGTTTCCCTTGCACATTTCGTCACAGAAGTGGTGTTGCGCTCGCTGGACGCGGAGCCAGGGAAACGGCCGCGTGTTCTCCGCGCGACGTTCGCGTTTCCCTCCACCAGCGCTAAGTGGTCTGTGCTTCAGGAGGGATGAGAAGTGGCTCATTTTTAACCCTAATGGATTTACACAAAGACCATTCTCTCCATTCTCCTAAACCCAAGCCTTAATTATCTCGATTGCCTGGGGGACCCAGCGGTACAGCTGCAAACATCACACCACACGGCTCTGCTTTATGAAAATAATTTTCTTCCTAAAAGGGCATCATTCCTTTGGCATGTGGGACAGACCGTGCCAGCAATCCCAGCTCCAGAGCGCACCGTCTGTGCGGAGACGGGACAGCGGGGAGCCCTCCGCCCCGGCCCGGGGTGCGCACCTGGCGCCCGGCGCCGGGAGGCCCTGACCTGGCAGGGCTGCCCCTCTCCGAAGTGGGGGAGCTTAACTCGGGGGCAGCGGTAGGGCTGACGGGCTCTGGATTGTTTTGGGTTCACTCTGCCCGGAGAGCTCAGGGGGGCACTTGAGGAGTCAGACTGGGGCGGAAGTCGATCCCTTTTGGCTGTGATGGAGAAGAGATCCTAACCGCTGCTCTTTCTCCCAGAACTTTTCTAATCAGAATGGATCTCGCTGTCAGGAGCGGGAGGCCGTCAGAAGTGAGCTATGGCCACGGCGCCCGCCTGGACAGGGAGACCAGGGGAGCTTGGCGCTCTCAGACTTTTTTTTTTGTCTAACAAGAATCAATATTTAAGATTATGCAATGTCCATACTAGCCTGAAGTAGCTGCCAACCCAAGGACAAGGGTTGGATAATTTACAAGGTAAGGAATCCATTCTTTTGAGAGGGGGAAGGGAAAAAATCAAGATTTAAGCTTATCGTGGGCTGAACTTTTCTCCTCCGTTCTTAATGGCGCGGGGCGTAAATAAACCATCCATTTTGTTTTGTGTGAGCGGCCTGCACTGTGCGCAGACGCGTGGGACCGACAGGCCGGCTTCAGACCCTCGGCCACAGGTCCAGCTGAGACCGCCTCGTAAACGCCACTCCTTAAACATTCGCAAGTCACAGTCCTGTCTGTTCAGCCTGGTCGAAATCCACCCTTATATTCCTTTGCCCCACAATCAGCAGAGAAAGCCTTTTTATTGTCAGCTACTAATGGCTCTTCTGTCCCATAGTTTTAATGTGAAGATTAAATATTTATAAATGCCTCGTCGATAGCAGCCCTTAACCAGATCCTCCTCAAGCCGCAGACCCTGGGCCGTGCTCACTCGCACGGAGTCAGAGGTCACGGGTCAAGCGAGCAGCCAGCAGCGCTGTGGAGTGCATCTGCTGTCACCAGGATCTGGCAATTATTTATGGGGCTGGGCTTGTTTCTCAAAAGCCCACATCGTGGCTGGGGGGAGTCTCCTTTGTCTGCATAAAGCCCCTCTGGGCCCCAGCGCTTGCTGGAATCACAGGCTCCTGCCACTCTGCAGGTGGCCTGCTGGTGACTGCTGGACACTGTCCGATCTGAGGTGTCTCCAGGAGGAAGCACCACCCCTGCCCCCCACGCAGAAGTAAAGGACATTGGAGTGACACTTCCCAGGCCCTGGGGGGACGGGGTGATAGGGATGGGGAGACGGGACAGGACACCCAGGGCCAGCACCCCCACGCCGAGGACGGGGTTTTAAACAGGGAACGTGCACCCTCAGTGCTGCTGGGCACCCGGGTGGGTGTGGGCCCCGTGGGGTTGGCTGCAGGTGGCAAGCCCAGGGACGACGGGTTGGCCAGACCCAGCAGGAGGACAGCCTGGACCAGGGCAGCAGCAGCAGAGCAGAGCAGGCTCCAGGGGGACAGGGTGAGGTGACAGACTGACAGTGGCAGGGGAGATGGGCACAGCCACCCCAGCAGAGACGGCGCAGAAATTCCCGCCAGCCTCCCCAGTGCACGGCGGCTTTTCCACGCGAGTTGTCTAGGTGCCCTCGATGGTGTGCGTCACCTCAGTCCAGTGAGGACACGTCTGAGCAGAGATGTTTCGGGCTGGACGGGGGAGTGGGGAGCCGGGAGCGACCTGGCAGTTTCAGGAAAGCCACGCCACGTCCCTGAGACCACGGCTCCTGCCTGGAAAGTGCAGGCAGCGAGACTCAGGGCCTGTCTTCCCCACGGGGCTGGCAGCAAGACGAAACGGGGTGGCGGAGGTCAGGGCTGTGGCAGAAGGAAGGACAACATGGGGCGGGTACCGGTGGCGGGAGGACAGAGGGGGCTGACGCGGCCCAGTGCACCCCAGCACTGGACACAAAAACTCTGGAGAAAGAACGCTAGCCTGGTCTACGCACCAAATCCTAACCCAAACTCCGTCAACACTGGGTAGTTTTCTGAAGGTTCCACATTCACCCAACTCCCGGCAACTTGAAGCAAAGAAATGGAGGAGGAAAATTGCCTGGCTCATCCTCCCACCCTGGACACTCTCCCGTGCTGGGGCCCAGGGCGGAGGGAAGGACGAGGCCCCCACCCACCCGCTTTCCTGACAGCGTTGCCCATGAGGGGCTGCGGCGGGGGCTGCGTATCCCCTCGGCTGCAGCCCTGTCCAACCCCCACCCCAGGAAACAGTGCGGCCTGGCACAGGAGGCTGCTGCAGCCAGGAGGAGCGAGCCCCGCCCGGCTCTGGGAGCCGAGGCCTCGGGGGGCTGCAGGAGCCTCCAGTCCCTCTGAAGTGGGGAGCCCGCCATCTGCTCTGCCCGCCCCTCGGGATCACTGTGAGTTTCCCGGGAATGAACAACGTCCGTGCATACAGGAGTTTTGGAAGTGGTATCTTGCCGCCCCGGTATAAAGACCACTCTTGTTTTCAAACACGGAGAACTTGCTGAAGCTTCTTCGAGCTCCTGGAGTCAGGGGGCTGCCATCCTTCCTCAAAACAAGCGAGAAAATACCAGAACAGAGCAAGACCAGCAAACATCTTACATCTTCAGACTGAACCGGGCCTGCAACCCCAGCACGTGTGTTCTGCCCCCGCCCCACCGAACTACAACCCCCCGGAAGGCAGGGCTGTTCTCGGGGTCTCCTGTCCAGGAACCCCGTCAGAGAGGGACGGAAACGAACGTGCAACCCCGGACCGTAAATCTCACCGTCCGGGAGGCACTTTTCCGAGACAGGAGCGCGCGGCGGCTAAAACGCCTGTTAATAGTGATCCATTGGCAGAGCGATATCGATCAGTGAGACTGGTTGGCATCCACCGGGAAACACAAAACCGACGGAGCAGCCTGGGAGAGCGAGCACCCCCGCGGGCCCGACTCGGGGGCCGGCGGCCCTCGTAACGGCTGCGGCGATGATGAGCACGAATCGATTTCCTCAGTGCCTCTCCGCAGCCCCAGAGCACTTCATGCACTTATTGGAAAGTGCCTGGAACCAAATTGAAGACGGGCCGATGCAGAGTCTCAGCCCAAACATTAAGGGCATCGGAGGGCTTCTGAGCAAACGCAGAGAGACAGCGGGTCTTCAGCCACCCCCGGGGCCAGACGCTTAAGGAAGACGCTTTGCCCTGCTCTGCTCAGTAGCCATGACCGCCTCGCCAGCAAGGCTGAAACGGAGAGGTCGGCGCCTCCACGCCGCTGGGGGAGCACTGGGCTTCCGGGGAAGGAGACGAGTGGCCTGCAGACTCGGACGCGCCGGCGGTGCCTAACACGACGCACACACGACCTCCCTGGGGAGCCGGGACCTTCTGGGGGCCGCGCCCCTGCCCCTGGTGTGGGTCTTGGGCAGGCCCAGCGGTCCCCCGTGGTGGGTGCTCTGCGGCCCTGCCGTCCCGGACCCTGGGCACCCACCAGGCGGCCGTGGAGACTTGCTGGGGAGCACACACGGTGCCCGGGCCCTCGGAACACAGGAACGTCTTTCTCAAAACCTTTCACTAGGAAACCGTTTCAAACTTACAGGAAAGCTGCAAGAACAAAAATAGCATCAGGACCGATCGCCTGCCTGTTCTTGACTCGGATTCGGGTACTGTTAACGGTTGCCACCGACCTCCCTGTCCTCCTGTGTGTACTTTCTGAACCGTTTTGGGGGACGTTGACTACATTATGGCTTTTCACCCCCAAACACCCTCCAGAGCGTGCGCCTCTCGAGAGCGAGGGCATCGGTCCTGGAACTGCGGCACGATGCCGCCTCGGAGAGCCTGACGCCGAGGCGGTGCCTCCCCCACGGCTCGCGCTCCCATTTGTCCGTTGACCCGCCGATGTCCTTTATGACAGCGTTTCCCTTTCCAGTCTAGGGTCCAGTCTAGCGACAGGTGCCGCGGTTAATTGCCACGTCCCCTCAGTCTCCTTTTACCTGGGACATCCTCACCATGTGTCGCCGTCTTGTCTGACATTGACTTTTTCGAAGAAAAATCCAGGCTTTCACAGCAGCTTGTACGCTGCAGCTGCGGGGCCAGAAGGAACCGCTGGCGTCTCCCACGGACACAGGGACCAGACCGCACCTCTGCCCTCCCGCTGCAGCTGCATCACGTAGCGCGGGAGGGGTCGAGCCCGGGGCTGCCCGTGAAGGCCCCCGCAGCAGGCCTGGGTGGCAGAGGCCGCACACCTCTCTGGAGCGGGCTCCTTGGCCACTGCTCCGTGGCTCGCAGACTCATGGCGCAGATGGGGGGTGGGAACCTGCGGCCTGAAGGCCACATGTGGCCCTCCAGTGCGGCCCCTCCACCGAATCCAAACTTCACAGATCAAATCCCTTTATTAAAAGGATTTGTTCTGCGAAATTTGGATTCAGTCCAAAGGCACTGTAGACAGTGCCCCCTGGAGGTGTGCAGGTGTCTGCGCAGGCCAGGGACAAGCGAATCCCGGCCAGAGCTCGCCCGCAGCCGGGCAGAAGAAACGGGCTGAGGGGAATGGACACCAGTCAGAAGCCCCGTGGGCATCCTGTGCCATTCTGGGATGGTCCCCCACGGAGCCAGCGACTAGGTGCCTCAGGGGCTGGGCAGGTCCCGGAGGACTCTAGGGAAGCCCAGGGGAGTAGCGGCTTCCTTGCCCTTCTCCTGCCTTTGGCAACACCTAGAACAGGGAGAGTTGGGGTTGGAATGAAAGAGAGGGGGATGGAGGAGGAAAGCGCCTTTGTGTGATGTGGGGTTGTGGACAAAAGACAGTCAAGGCCACTGGCCAGGCCACGGCGGGGCTGCTCCGGCACTGAGGACGCTCAGACCCAGGGTCCTGTGCGGATGAGGACGCACCGCCTGAGAAAACAGGACCCCGACCACCAGGAGTACGCGGAGGAGAGACTGGGTGGCCAGGCTGACCGACCAGGACGGGCTCGCTGGTCCCGTGAGCCCTGTCCAGGCCTTCCGGGAGCTGCACTGCAGGCCACGCGGTGGCCTTGAGGCCTCACGGGTTGGGGAGGTTCTGAACGGCCTCTTTCCTCATGCTCTTTAGGAAAGACCCCTTGAAAGGGGTGCTGCTATTAGATTTTCAACAGTTCCCTTCAGGAGGAGGAAGAGGAGGAGGAAGAGAGGGAGCAGGGAGGGATGAGCGGGGCAGGGTGAGTGGTGAGGGCAGCAGACGCGGAGCCGCCGGGGAGCCCAGGGGTCCAGGGGGAGCCAGAGAGCGAACACAGGCTAGTCCCTCAAGATGCCCCCAGCCTGCAGTTGCACCACGGCACGAAACCCCGAGGGAAAAAGGGCTTTGGCGGCTCCACTGGGGAGCTGTACTTTTAGGGTCTCATACCTTTCTGAGCCTCATACAGAGGGACGAGGCGCCCTGTGGAAGTGATGTCCCTCGTGAACATTCTGTGGCATGGAGCCGGAGGGTGAAGCAGAGGTTGCAAAGAATGACAACATCAAGGCTCCACCAGGCCCTGGAAAGACCAGTAAAATTAGCAAACATCTGTGTGGGTGACCGTTTCCCAAGATTGCCACAAAAAGTCTTCCCACGCTCCCTTTGCATGTGACTCAGCCACAACCATTGTGGGGACCACGTCCCCTTCCCTTGAGTCCATCTGCCCTGTGACTTGCTTTGACCAATGACAGGACCTGGTGGAAGTGAGGCTATGTGGGCCCCAGACCCACCTCCATACACATCCCTGTGGCCGCCCTCCGAGGAAGCCTCCCGGAGGGGGAGACGCGTGGAAGAGCGCGGCAGTGCCCAGGTGACAGCAACTGCGCGTGGGAGCCAGGCTGTCCCGGACTCTCCCACCCAGCGAGGCTTGAGCTGAACACACTGCATGGAGCCACCCCACAGAACTGCGAGAAACAGCAAATTGTCGCTATTTTAAGTGCTAGAGTTGTTTATTACGCAGTGACACGTAACTGAAACAGAAATCGGGGAGCTGCTGTGACAAAACCTGACACGTGTGGCACTGGTTTTGGACTCAGGCCCTGGGTGGAGGCTGAAAAGGCGTTGAGGAGGCGTTGGGAGAACTGTAAGGAAATGATTGTCAGAGGCTGGAGAAAGACTGACCTGAGTTAAGTAGGGACAGAGCCATGTGCAAGACCATCGCCAGCGGTTAACTTGGGAAACAGAAAATGTACCCAAAGAATTTGTAAATATGGATAAAAATATTTGTAGGTGGAATGTCGGAAGTGCCAATTAGCTTCCTGTAGCTGCACAGGAAGAGATACGGGAGGAGAGATGAGTGGAACTCACACACACGACTCAGTTTGCAAGCAGAATTTAGAGGGAACAGAAAAAAGTCAGGACTAACTGGTTGAAAAATAAAAGTATTTCACACCTTCAGTTTCAACAGTCAGCAAAATATTCCTAAAGGAAGAAATGGCCTCAGAGTAAAGAATGATTCAAGCTCTGGCTGTGAGATCCTTTGCTAAGACCTCAGATTTAAGTCAGTGCTTTACAGATCCTATAGCAAGAGGAAAGGGGACACCGTTTCGTAGGAGCCCGAAATGCCTGACGTGGAGAGATTCATAGGAGACCCATACAATTTTTAAGAGAAATGTATTAATAAGAGTACCAACAACTTGGACTAAAAGATGATGACAATATTCAAAATTAAAAGACACTTCTGGGCCTCCAGTTTTCTGTGGGCCGGAAATAGAGAAAGCTACTCATCTTCAAACATGGGCCATTTCTGATCAAGAAAGACAGACCCTCACAAGCAGAACAGGAGAACAATGGACTAGGAAATCCCTCCTGGGAACAGAACTGAGCCTTCATCAAGGACTCTCTCCTGCCTCTACAGGAGCGGGCTCTGCTACCTGGGCCTGGAATTAGAATTGGTACAATCTAGTGACTTCCATGCATCTCACATTCCTCCCCTTTTCGATGGGAGTTCCTGTTGTGGCCATTCTGGCCCTGTTTGTAGGGTGACTTCATTTGTTAGTTCATAGATCTCTGGATCAAGGAGCGTCACACCAGAAGAGCCACGTATATATGTCCAGAGGGACCTGATGTTGATCATGGGACCCTGGACTTTGAGCCTGAGGCTCTAGTTGGGATGGGAATTTTAGGCATTCTGGGATGGGGGAAAGAATAAGGTGCACGTGTGAAGAAAATAAGTAACTTGTGGCCAGATTGTGGAATGTGATAGATGGTTTCGTGGCCACAAATTCTTTCTTTGAAGAAGGCATGGCCCTTTGCAATGAAACTTCGCCACATCTCCCACACATTTCTCAGCCATATTCAATCTGTGCTGGCCTTGTGACATTGCCTGCCTTGGTTACTAGAATGTGGCCGAAGTGACACTGTGTGCATTTGGAGCCTAGGCCTCCGCTGGCCTTGGCATTCGTGCCTTTGCCCCTTGGGATGCTGTCCTGAGACCACCACAGATGGAAATGTGTCTAACTAACAGGAGGACGAGAAGCCACCTGACAGAGAACTGAGGTGCCTCAGTCAACAGCCAGTAACAAGGGCTAAAGCTGTGAATGAAGCCCATGTGGACATTCCATCCCTGCCTACCCTGCGGCTCAACGCGCCCATGTGGGTGAGCCCAGATGAAATCAGCAGAAGAGGTGCCCAGTCAACCTACAGAAAAGTGAGAAATAATAAATCACTGTTGTTTTAAGCCATTAAATTTTGGGGTAATTTGATATATAGTAAGAGAAAGCTGCAACATCTAGCATGACTGACCCAGACAAAAACAAACAAAAGGGAAACATGAAATACTAATATCAGGAATGAAAGAAAAAAGGGAGACATTTAAAGATCCTGGTGACATTAGGGTTAGTTAAGAGGTATTGTGAACCTCATCATGCCCCAAATTCAATAACTTAGAGGAAATGGATAATTTCCTTGAAATATAAAACTTCACAATTGACACCAAATAAACAGAAAATACAAATATCCCTATATCAGTTTTCCAAATTACATCTGTAATTAAACAGCTCCCCAAAAGAAAACTTTAGGTTCAAATGGCTTCACTGGTTAATTCTACCAAATATTTGAGGGATAAATAAGACCAATTTTGCACAGATTCTTTCAGAGAAGAGAGGAAGAGGTGACAATTTCCAACACGTTTTATTAGTCCAGCATAATCCTGAAATCAAAACTCGAGAATAATGAAAGAGGAAAAGAATTAAGCCAGTATCTTTCTTGAACAGAAACACAAAAATCCTTCACAAAATTAGCAAATCAAATCCAATAACGTATAGGAAATATAATACATCATGATCAAGTGAATTTATTCCATCAACTCAAGACTATTTTAACATTTGAAGATCAATTGTAATTTCCATTAGCAAAGTAAGGACAACAACTATACTATTGTTTCAAGAGGTGAAGAAAAAGCATTTAAATGAAATTCAACTCATTCATTTAGATAACTCTTAACAAATAGGGAACGGAAGAGAAGTTCCTCAATGAGATAACAGGCATCCATAAAAACACTACAGCTAACATCATGCTTTATGGCAAGAGCCAGAATGATTTTCCTCCAAGGTGGGGAACGTGGCAAGGTTGTCCATCTTTCCCACTTCCATTCAACGTTGACTTGAGGTCATGGCCAGTGGAATAAGGCAAGAAAAAGAAATGAACCGTATAAAAATGTCACAGATGACATGACCATGTCTGTAGAAAATCCTAAGTAATTTAAAAGAAAACTACTAGGACTAGTTAGTCAAGTTTTTAAGTTGTACGCTTCAAGGACATACTAAACAATTTAAATGAATCAAGGTCTTAAAAGAAAAGGGGAGTTTGAGAAACTGTCACATATTGGAGGAGACTAAAAAGCGATGATGAATAAAAGCAATATGGGATCTTGGTGTGGATCCCGGAACAGAAAACCGACATTAGTGGAAAAACTGGTGAAATCTGAATAAAGTCCATAGTTTAGTTATTAGTATGGTACTGGTGTCAGTACTACAATTGTGTTGACAATTGTAGCATGGTTACATAAGATGCTGATGCTATGGGGTCAAGCTGGGTGAAGGCACACAGGAACCCTTCATACTATCTTTGCAATTCCTCTTTAAGTCTGAAATTATGTTAGAATAAAAAGTTTAAGAACACAGAAGACGGCAGTGGAGGCTCCTTCAATGTGACAGAAGCAGCAAGACGGTGGAGGCAGTGACGGGGGCAGTGGCTCCTCCCCAGGCCAGCTCTGCCGTTTGCATCTGGAAGCTATTCCTGAGAGCTCAGCCTCTTAGATCTCCTTCCAAACACTCTGAAACTCCTTAATACCCTGTAATAAATCCCTTGCTGCTTAAAAAAAAAAAAAAATCGCTGCTAAAACAACGAAAAGCTGTAGATTAGGAGAAAAATATTGCTAACACATATAACTGACAGAGGAATTGTTTCTGGAAAATATAAAGAACTCCTACAACGCAATAACGAGATCACGAGTATAAAAACAAGCAAGGGAGCAAAGCACCATGTCACCAAGAAGAGACACAAAGAGCCAGGAAGCACATCAATGGTGCTCGATACTATCAGCCATCCAGGAAATGCAAAATAAAACCTCTGTGAGATCTCACTTCACACCCATGAGGGATAAAATTAAAAAGAGTGACAACCCTGATGTCGGGCAACACACATCAACGGTGGGGGTGTAAAATCATTTTGGAAAATGGACGATGTCTACGGAAGGCAGATACACAGGTACCCAGCGATCACATCCTATGCACGTACCCGGGAGACCTACACGTTGTGCACAAAAAGGGTTGAACGAGAACGTTTACGGCAGCTTTATTTTTAAAAGTCAAAAGATGGAAACAACTCTACGTCCATCAAAAAGAGATGCAGAACCTGTGGCACGTTTTTACAGTGGAAAGTTAACCAGCAATAAAAACGTACAGACTTTTGTCGTAGGCAGTAACGTGACTGAATCTCAAAGCATCACGTTGCGCGAGGGAATCTGACAGAACAACTCCTACCATGGATCCTACTCGAAGTTCAAAATCAGAGCGAACCCACGGTGCTGGGGGGCAGAGCAGGAGCTCCTCTGGGGGCGGGACTGACTGGAAGGGGAGGGTGGGAGGTTTCTGAGGTGATAGAAAAGTTCTATATCTTAAGTTTTAAAAATTGGGGTAAAATATACATAAAATGAACCCTTTCAACCATTATTAAATGTACGGTTCTGTGGCATTAAGCACATTCGTACTGCTGGGCAGTCACCATCCACCTCCAGCGTCTCTTCATCTCCTAAACCGAAACTGTCCCCGTTACACAATTTCTCATTTCCCCAGCTCCAGCCCCCACCGTTCCGCCTTCTGTCGTCTCTATGCATTTGACTGTCACACGTCAGACCACGTAAGTGGAACCACACGCTTTGGGTGTTTATGTCTGGGTCACCTCCTTCAGCAAACGTTCTCGGGCCATGCACGGGCTGGTAGGGGTTTGAATGACATTCCACTGTGCGGGCGTGCCACCTTTAGTTTACCCATTCACCCGTCCACACGCATTTTGTGTGGTTTCCTGCTCTTGGCTGTTGTGAACAGTGCTGCTATGGGCACGGGTGTGCAGATGTGTTTGAGGGAAGTTCTGCGTCTTGGCTGGGGTGCCGATTACACTGGGGTACTCATTTTCAAACAAGTGCTCCACTGAAAATCCACGTGTCAGGCTGTCAGGAACGCGAACTGCCCCATTTTCCTCGTGCCCACCACGACAGGCCCTTGGGTGTGGTCTTCTGTCCCTCTGCGCCACCTCAGCCCACCCCGCTGGCCCCCTCCATGGGGGCCTGGAAGGAGAACCCCCTCCTGCCTCCTCTCCAGCCCTGGGCCAGGGCTTTGCCAGGTGGCTCCGTGCCTGTGCACCCCATGTGCCCGAGGAGACACGTTCCTTGTGAGTGTGGCTGAGTCTCCACGGAGACCTGGTGGTGGCCCCTGTGTGCCACACAGCACTCAGGGCATGGTCTGCTCACCCCAGACCCTGACTCTCTGCAGCTGAGCCCCGGAGGCAGCGTGAACGCAGAGTGGCTGCGGGGCAGGCCGGGCCTGCGTGTGGCTGGGGACGGGGTCTGTGCGCCCCTCAGCCTTTGGGGCCCTGTGTGGAAAGCACCAGCCTCCTCCAGCATGTTGGGGGTGACTGCATATTTTTTAAAACAAATCAACAATAGAGCTGCAATAGGCTTAAGGCCTTCTTGCTTTTCTTGAAGAAAGTTCTCTATTGCATTAATAAAGAGAAACAGGAGGAATCATGGCAAAAATAATAAAGGAGTAGTTCTGCTGGAGAGGAGGGGCTGGAGCCAGCAGCTCTCTGGGGGACCTCTGCCTACTCTTGAGCTAATTCTTTTCTGAAATAAGTTTGATCTGTCTTAAAAATAATTAACACAGCTCGCATCTCCGAGAAGACAAATGGAGCAGTAGAAAGTCTGAAGGTGAACTAGCTCTGCCCCTCTGCCGAGCGTGTCCCCCAGGTAAGGGCGGGCCGAGTCCTCTGTCTGTGCCATGCACATGCTGGGGACGGGGCGAGTGGCACGATCCCAGCGCACTGGCATCGGCTGGGGGCAAGGCTGCTCCCGGGCGTGGCTCTTGGGGCTGAGGCGGTGAACAGAAACCCGCCGGCTGCTCAGCCTGTAGCCCGAGCTGCCTGGAGGGCCCCTGAGCACCCCTTACCTGGCAAAACCCACCTCAGGAGGGTCACGGAGAATGGTGCTGTTCAGAGCAGGTTGCAGAGCCCCATCGGGCGTGGCAGGTCGTTCCTGAAGATCCCAGGATCTGGAAAAGGCTGCTTCCCTGCACAGCGTTGGAGCCATCCACCGGCCCTCCTGCAGCCACGTCCTCCTTCCGGGTCTCTCTGCTTGAGGTCAAGGGTCGGAGCTGCTTTTTCTCCCAGCCTAACTGGGAGGGCCTGTCACATGTCACCTACGCGGCTGGCCCTGGATGGCCGAGGCTGGCCGTCCTACCATCCTTCACGCACTTGCTAATCTTCCCGCTTGTTCTTCATGGTTCCTTTTTTCTCCTCCATAAATTGATCCTTAAGATTGGTTACCTGATACACAGAGCACATAATTTACTGCCGGTAAATGATATCATATCTAAATGGTATGTTAGGATAATGGATATACCAGCATTTTATAATTGTGAATACCCATACATAAAGCATTGTCAATAACATCAAGATACTGTTACTATTAAAGCCAACACTGTCAGGATACCTTTGACTTACTGAATTGTACCAACGTTAGGGTTCAATTCGGAAATAGCACTGTATGTATAAAAATTCCAGAGGAAATCCTTTTTAGTTAAAAATAAAAGTAAAAATGATTCAATATAATGGTAGGTTGTGTTATTACCGTAAACCCAGAGAGCCTTTCTTGAGGTTGCAAAAAAGAACATATGGTGCCCATTTAAAATTCACCAACTGCGTAGAAGAGGGAGGATGGGAAACCATTTCCTGCAGTCAGGAACCGCCGAGCAGAGGCTGGGCCTGGAGCAGCCAAGGGGCTGGGGTGGCTTGACGGGCCTTCCCCACCAAGCCTGCTGCACCACGCAGCGGCCACGGCCACCAAGACCCGCCACGTCCACACTGCTTTAGGCAGTGACACTGTCAGAGGGGAAGATGTGCGGCGTGGTGGGTGGGACAGAAACGAGCCTCAAACTGGATCCATCTACAACCGCTGCGGTTGACAGCGTCACCATGGTGGTGGGCAACACAGCCCGTTCTTCTGGCCTTATTATTTATTTTGCGGATGGGGACTAGAAGGTGTATTTACTTTTACGCTGATTTTAGTTTTTCATCATCATCTTTTGTCCTTAAACTTCTTTCCTTAAAATTACCTAAAAGACCCTGGAAACTGGGTTTTAAAGACTTTGCTCATGTCTTTCTGCCTCCTAGAGCCAGGGAGCCCTGGTCTCATTTGCAGCACCTGTGTTTGCCACACCGACTAACAGGTGCCGGAAGACACGGCTGTCCCCTCTGAGAAAGAAGTCAAGCTACAATGGACATTAAGAAAGCAGCACGATCATCCTCCAATCATTTCCAGCTTCCATCTCCGTTCAGAGAGTCCTCCCGAAGGAAGCGGGCCCAGCATCGCCATTCACCAACCAAGGAACATTCCCAGGGGACAAAAGCCCAAAGACACTGACACACTTAGCTGAGCTCACCAGATAGGAAATTGACTTTGAACATATTTTTTGGGAGAAACACATTATTTCAAGCTTTGCACTTAAAGTGAGATCTTATCAAAGTGTTCTATATTGCATTATTTCTCTTTTTATGTGCTAAATGGACACTGGTCTTTTGCTATGGAGAATTTTCCAGCACGTAGGGAGCCCACGGCGTGGTGCGAGCCCCCCACACCTGTAATCCACCTGCAACCACCATCGACATTTTGCCACCCTTGCTCCATCTGCGAAGTAAAATTTATACTTTGGAATGTACACATCTTAACTGTATGTGTTTGACAAGTGATAGATGCATTCGCTCATCCACATACCTATCAAGAATAGACTTTCCGTCACCTCAGGAAGTTCCCTCACGACTCTTCCCAGTTTCACCCACCTCCCTCCGCCCTGGGCAACCATTAGTCCGAACGTTTTTCCAGCACGGATTGTTTTTGTGTTTTCTAGAACATCACGTGAATGAGATGAGTGAGATCCTTTTGTGTTCTACCGCACGAACTCGTTATTCTGCGGGGCGCCGTTTAGGCTGTTCTCGGCGCTTGGTTATCATGAACACAGGAGCTAATTCTTCCAGCTGTGGTCTTGTCCCGGGTCGTCTGACTCCTCTAGCTTCTTTGCATTTCTATATAAAATATTTTTAATCATGTAAATTTCTGAAAGAGCCTGTTGGGGTTGTGATTGGAACTGTGTTTTGAAATTTTAGATCAATTTTGGGAGAACTGACATCTTAACAATATTGATTTTCCAATCCATAAACATGGTATCTCTCTCCATTTATGTTTTCTTCAATTTCTCTAAGAAACGTTTTGTAGTTTGCAGAATATTGGTCTTACACATCGTTCATTCTGTTCCTTCCCAAGTATTCTGCTTTTTGGTGCTATTTAATAAATGGTACTGCTTTACAATCTTCCACTCGTTTGCTGACAGTATGTGGGAATGCGATTGGTTTTCACACATTGGCCCCACGTCCTATGACCTTGAGAATTTCACGTTATTAGATCTGTTGTTTCTTCCTTGTTGATTCATTCAGATTTTGTATGTAAACAATCAAGCCATCTGCAAATAGGGACTCACTTTAATGAATTTTTCTTGACTTGCTTCACCGCAAAGTGAGCCCGTAGGTTCCATGCTGGACAGAAGCGGGGAGGGCGGGCACCGGTTGGGTGGAAAACACTGCAGCACTGAGCCACTGAGCATGGTATCTGCGGCCTTCCCACAGACGCCTGTTATCAGACGAAGTTCCTTTTGATTTCAGTTTGCTGAGAATTGTTGCAAATAACGAGTGCTGAATTTCATCACAAGCTTTTTTTTTTTTTATATCTATTTATTATAGGGGCACAGATGTTTAGGTTACGTATGTTGCCCTTGCCCCACCCCCAAGTCCGAGTTTTATATCTATTAAGATGATTATGTGGTTTTTCTCCTTTATTCTGTTACTATGTCAAATTATATTGATTTCCAAAGCCCAAACCAACCTCACATTCCTGGAACAAACCTACTTGTTCATTGCTTGACTTGACTTTCTTTGCTAATATTTTGTTAAAGATTTTTTTGCATCTATGTTCATGAAAAATATTGATATATAATATTTTTGTCATAGTATCTTTGTCAGGTTTTGGTATCAGGGTCATTAAATAATCTTTCAAGTTTGCTTTATTTATTTTTTTTTGAGACAAAGTCTCACTGTGTTGCCTGGGCTAGAGTGCCGTGGTGTCATCTTAGCTCACAGCAACCTCAAACTCCTGGGCTCAAGCGATCCTCCTGCCTCAGCCTCCCGAGTAGCTGGGACTACAGGCATGCGCCACCATGCCCGGCTAGTTTTTTCTATATATTTTTAGTTGTCCAATTAATTTCTTTCTATTTTTAGTAGAGACGGGGTCTCGCTCTTGCTCAGGCTGGTCTCGAACTCCTGAGCTCAAACAATCCGCCCGCCTCGGCCTTCCAGAGAGCTAGGATTACAGGCGTGAGCCACCGCGCCCGGCCTGAGTTTGCTTTATTTAAATGTAACTACACATGACTGAAACGGCGGCACAGAGAGGAGGAAGGGCAGTAGCGTCCGAGCATCACTAGGACGAGTCTGTCTCTGCCGTGGGAAAACCGTTCCGGTCCGAAGGAGGGAGGAGGACAAAGCCGCACGAGGAGGAAGAGGAGGAAGAATGGGAATGAGAAGCTCGGTGTTGGCAAAGTGCTGCCAGGGGCTGGGGCTTCTCCACTCCCCCATCTGTGATGCCTGACCTCGAGTTTAACTGTCTTCTCAAAAAGTTTCCTCTCATTAGATTTTCAGTTCTCTAGTTACAGTGGAAGTCACAGGGAGAATAGATTTGTTTTCAAGAATTAAATCTAGAAATCTGCTGAAGTAGAGGCACATCAGAAACTGTCTATAAAACGGCATTTTCTAAGCGACTGGAGGAGTTACCCCAATTTAGCAGGGTCTCCTTAGCAGATGACACCTAGCGAGGGCCTGCCGCGCCTGTGCAGTCTCGCTGGCAGCAGCGACCACGAGAGACACGACCGGCCCTGCTTCTAGGGAGCCTGGGGTCCGGCAGGGGCACAGACGAGAGTCAGTGGCCAGGACAAAGGGGGCCACAGCCCTGCGCAGGACTGGGAGGGCATGTGGGGAGGGGCAGAGCAGGAGCAGCAGCCAGCAGCGGGGGAGGGCAGCGGGTGAGCGACGGACAGGACAGGTGCGCCACCAAGGACCTTGGCGAGCTGGAGGCGGCCTGAGGAACATCACTGTCTTCCTGGCTAGACTTGCCTGCCCTTCTGACACCCGCGGCGTGGGCGTGCAAAGCTGAGGCTGTGGAATGCAGACATCAAGTAACCCAGTCGCAGTTGCCAGGGTAACCACACTCTAATATAAATAGCAGAGCAAAATTAATCGGGGCCTGCAACTCGGTAACTTGCTCGTGCACCAGCTTGGCGTGTCTCCGTGTGACGGCGTTGGTGAGCTCTACGCGCTTGCCTGATTTTTGAATGTGGAAAACATCACAAGGTCCATTTTATTGAGTACCATTGAGTCCCCTGGTTTGAACGGGGGTGATCCAGTCCACAAGGGCAGACCGAGCCCTCGGGTGGCAGGCAGGGACCATTCATTCTGGGGATGCAGGGCATCTTTGGAGAAAGGCAGATGCTGTCACCTGTGCTCAGCATTCTGGTTCCAGAACCTGAGTCCCATCTTCAGCCTTGCAAGACGATAGGTTACAAACATCCAGATCCGACCCGTTCGCCCAGCGCCGGCACTCTCTCTTCGTAGCCTCGCCGTCTTTTGAAATTACATCACTGACCTTCTTCCCCATCGGAACATAAACGCCACTGGGCAGGGGCCTCATTGGTCCTGTTCACGGTGACACCCCCGGAGCTCAGAAGAGTGCCCGGGCCTCGGCAGGCATGCAGACACTTGTTGGAGGAACAAACTTATCTATTGGTGAATAAAACAAAAATTGTTGAATTTTATCGATCGAGGGTCCCTTTGAGAGCATCCACTTCAATCCCCTAGATATAGCTGAAAGCACGAGAG
Organism: Propithecus coquereli; assembly: GCF_000956105.1. Taxonomy (NCBI): domain Eukaryota; kingdom Metazoa; phylum Chordata; class Mammalia; order Primates; family Indriidae; genus Propithecus; species Propithecus coquereli. The sequence goes on along the minus strand of NW_012153175.1, from coordinate 1,113,157 downwards.
ACTTGTAGTCAAAAAGTCTGATTCAAACCCCTCCCATTACGAAAATGAACGGGCCTTGGCAAGTTTTAAATCCCAGCCTCAGTTTCCCCACCCTAAAATGGACGTAGCAGTCCTCACCTCGCAGGCCTCTAAGGGAGTCAGTGAAAGGACGTGTTGAGTGTTGGTGGGGTTCTGCACAGACGTGAGGCAGCGAGTAGGATTTTAACGTGGAGGAGAGAATCTGTCCACGAAAACTATGTGGTGGGTCCAGGACCTCGTGGTCTACTAAGGGAGTGGTTTGCTGGGGCTCAGGTGTGATTTTTGTTATTTAGGATTTTTTTTTTTGGTCTTGAAAACCGTTATAAAGGGACTGGAATTGCACTTTTAAAGGATTGCTCAGCAATCGAGGTTTTAGTATCAGCTGTTTAGGAGAGGCCGGGACCCACTGGTTTTCCTTGGGATCGCCATTAATTTGTATGAATGACTTACTCACGAAAGGATGTACGTTAACTCTCTCAGGACACAAGTCCAAAAGTCAACAGAAATTTGGGAATTTCCTATTTTAGCTCATCACAAATTGGCTCTCGAGCTTGGACTTTGACGTGACTTTGCAGTGAGACGCTGGCAGAGGCTCGTCGGAACCAGACGACGCTGACAGAGCGGAGACGTTCAGTACAAATACTTAGTACGGGGGCTGGCGGCTCTTAAATCTGCATCTTGATCTAAATGTATCTGCTGATTTCCCATCTGCTAATATTTTCCCATCTGCTAAATACCTGCTACCAGGGGAGGAGGACGTCTTTGTCATCCACCCCTGCTTCACCTCCATGTCCCCTTCACCTGAACTTGGGAACAGCTCTGCCGTGGAGGAGTGTAGAGCACGCACGCGCACACACATGCACGCGCGCACACACATGCACACGCACACACATGCACACGCACACAGGCACGCCACCCGCCACGGGAGTGCTGCCCCAGACAACGGGGTCAGCCCAGGGACTCGCCTTCCCCCAAAGGGCGCCCTGGGGTGTCTTCTGCCTCCCTGGAGCTAGAAACCCAGGAAACAGCAGCTCTGGGGACCCAAGGCCAGCACTCAAGAAGAGGGTGTGTTTGTCAGAAAGCCACTGCAAACAACACAGCCCCAAAGGCCGGGGCACCTCACTTGGGATCCCTCAGGCTTCTGGGCCGTGGCGGGCGAGGGGAGAGGCAGCCAGAGCCGCGGCAGGAGGAAGCCCGTGGCTCGTCTCCGCGGTTACCCCTCGAAGGTCCTCCTCGCAGGGATGGGCTGTTTGGGATTTGGCTTTAGTGCCCAGGAAAGGACCGGAGCCTCCACCTGGCACAACCCCCCTGCCCCACCAGTAGCAGGATCAGAGGTGGAGCCAGTGCCGGCCCCGGGGCCCTCACGTGCTCCTGGGCTCTAAATGGAGCGGTGTGCGTGAGTCAGCGAACCCGCGCGGGCCTGTGCCAGCCAGTTGTCTCCTTTTCCACCTTCAACCCCACCGAGGGCCGAAGAGTGCGCGCTGCTCACCTCCAGGGCCCCCGGAACGGATGGGCAGGGACACAGCTCGTGCGCTGCAGCTGCTCCTCAGAGGAATGTCTGCTCCCCAGTGTCCGGACCACCCACTGCAGACCCCAGGAACAGAGAACGGATTGCCCCAGGGAGCCAGAGTTACATTCCATGCTCAAAATCAAGGCCGTCCCATGAGGCGCCAACTATGTAGACACTTGATGGATGGCAGCAAATAATTATTCTCAGTGTTGCTGTGAGCTTGCCTTCGTAGAAAGCCAGAGATGAATAAAATATATGAGAGCACATCAAAATATAGTGCAAGGACAACATATACAAACAGTACATTAAGCATTATGGAAGACAATAAAGAGAGCTGGAAAACAGAGCCGCGTTAGCAGCTGGGCTCGGAGTCCACATGTATCTGTGCAAATGGAAAACGGGGCCGCAGACGACTTCTCCCGGCCTCTTCAGTCCTGGGAATATTTCATTAGTTGGAAAATCTGAGCAGATTAATTTCTACCGCCTCATCCTTCCTAAAGGACAAATTCCTAGGTACACAGCGCGGCTGCGGCGGCTCCTGCTCCGCCAGGCCCTGGGCTTCCCTCCGCACAGAGTGCAGTGTCAACAGAAATGCTAGTGACATTTCTCTCTCTCTCTCAATTACTTGTAGGCTTTTCACTGCCCGTATAAAATACATATTGTGCTCCAGCGAGATCCATTGTACTGAGGTCAGCGGGAACTCATTGTCCTTTTTGGCTTCAGAACAAGACAATACTGACATCTGTAAGATGCTGTAAATAATCCGAATGGTATAGGTACAGAGCAAGGGGCAGGAGGAGGGGAAAGAGGAGGGAGGGAAGGGAGAGAGAGAGAGAGAGAGAGATTGAGGTGGAGAGGAGGAGGAGGAGGAGGAGGAAGAGACAGGCAGAAAGGTGTTGAGAAATTTACTGAATGTTAAATCAGAGTCCTGACTTTGGAGAAGGCTTCACCGAATAGTTTGCCATTATTTACGGGGAAAATAAATATTTGGCAAACATCTGCAGGACAACGTCCGGCTCCCGTGCTCATGGCAGACAGCCTTTGCTACAGTGCATGTCTGTCCTGAAAGGTGTCAACCAGACAGACGTAGGTGGAGCTGGCTGTGCCCGGCCCTCCAGCAGAGCCACGCTCATGAAGTTCCAGGGCACGGGCTGGAATCCTAATTGGGACGGCAGAAGTATAGGGCTCTGATTAAGTGCAAAGCGGTCATTTACTCGACAGCTCAGATCAATAAGTTAAAACGGGTGGGGGTGGTGGACAGAGCTGCACAGAGATGCGAGAAGCAGGGAGGCCTACTGGGGGGCGGCTCTGCCTGGAACCGCTCGCCTTTTAAGTCGGTGTGTGAGAAAATCAAAAGCGCATTTGACAGCCAGTCAGGGAGAAGCTCTTCTCCGAAAACGATTTTTCACGGGAAGGAAAATTTGGCGACAGGCAGGGACTGTGCCTGGGATGACAGATGAGCAAGAGAAATTCTAATGGAGACTCCTGGAAACCCCACTTGTCTTATCTTTTCCACTCGTCCAAGCGGTAGAGACTGAGTGCGTTTGTGTGTATGTGTGTGTGCACACGTGTGTGCGTGTGTATGAGGTGCAAGCGGCAGAGCCTGAGGGTGTGCAGGCATGTGTGAGCACGCGTGTGCATGACAGCGTGGGTGCGCCGCGTGTGCGTGTCTGCACATGCGCAAACGTCCGAGCGCCTGTCCCAGCACGTTCTCCCAGCCCGTGGCCCGGGACGCTGCGTGAGAGGCTGAATGGCGAGAGAGCTGCTCCAGGACTGGCTTCCGCCACACTGGGGCTGCTTCTCTGGGCTTGAGGCGGTCTCAGCACTTCCCGAGGTCACGGGCAGGGCTGACTTTGAGGCTAGCCCGGCACTGAATTCATTTCCACTCGGGACTCTTTCCCCTTAAAGACAAAAACCTCTTCAGCCCATACCTTTCCCCCTTCAGTCATATCCAGAAAAGTGAGCATGTGATTTCAATTTGAAATTAAAAGTCATGTCTGAATAACAGAACTGCATTCTCATTTCCTAATACCCTGGTTTTTACTACTTTGCATTCAACTGTGAAAAGTCTTTTAAAACTCGGAACAGCAGTAAAACTTGAATGAATTTTTGACCCATTATTGCATAGCGGGTGCGCCTTCCAAGTTGGAGAGACTGCCAAGTTCTCACCACCTAATATTTCCACTTTAATTGTGCCACTTGAGAAATTTACGTGCCTCAAAATATGGCATGAATCTTACGCTTATTGCAGTATCATTAGCGGCAACATTTAAGCAACATCTGTGTGCCATAGAACTAATTGAAGTAGCAGAAGTGGCAGCTGTAAATCCACAGGAAGATGGCAGTTTGTGCCCAGCACTGCTGAGCTAGCTACTAACTGTCAGCCTGTTCCCGCAATCTGCTCTTCAGTGCCGCGGTACCGCCACACAATGTCCAAAAAAATACAGGGAGTAGGCTAATGATCCTATTAACCACTTTGCTGCACCAATTTGGCTGTTTTTCCAGTTTCCTTGTTGAATTTCATTATAAATTTCGCCATTCCTGTAAAAAAGTCCAGTAGGAGACGCGTCTGACTTTAAACTACTTACCTGAGCCGAGAAATGCTCCTCCGGCCAGACCGAGCTGAGGATTGATTTTTTTGTTATTTAATAATTCTGCCCACTGCGCCCCCCGACTCCTTGCGATTGCTTAAAAATTTTTATCACACACGTTTCTGTAAAAAAATAACTTTTGAATCCCTCGTAATGTTGATATTTAAAGCAATGGCATTTTCTTCCCATGGATGTAACATTTTCAATAATCAATACAAGATGGCAGCGTCATTTATTATTGGCTGGGCGTGAGGAGGAGGGCAGGGCGGGCGTGGCCGGCGGAGTCTGCGGAGGTGCAAATGCGGTCAGGTGACTCGGGGGTCTGGAGCACCCACCCCCACTGACTTCCCAAGTTCACACATCAGGGCCGACGGTTTGGACCCAAGCAGCATTGACTGCTTTTCTTCCTTTGATACTAAGAAAAATGACACTGACTCTTCCACCAGAGAGCGAGCTAAGTTGGGAGCGCTTCTTCCTGTGGGGAAATGAAGGCTCTGGAGCCCCTGCTTTTATTCAGAGTATTTCCTCCATCGAGCACAACTGGAAAGAGTATTTCTGACGCCTGCAACAAACCCCAGCCCCACTGTGCTTTTAATTCTGCTTGTGCTTGTTTTCGCGTTGGCAGGGGACGGACGCTTCTCCCCCGGTGCCTGGCCCGCAGACAATGATGTAACTGGTATCTTGCGAAGCACTCGAGAGTGTTGGAAACGCACAAAAGAAGACCTCCTTCAATATACGACGACTGGTGTGTTTGCCAACAACCCGACTTCATTAGAAAATTGGCACGTCCACCCAGCTGCCATGTGACACGCCGTTAACTCCGGACATTTGCTGTCTTAATGCTCAAGTACTCAGGGACTCAACTGATAAGGGAGAAACTGTTCGGAATCTGCTGAACCCCACGCTTGGGGTGGCACGCCACCTCCCGGTATTGAAAATCAATAGTCACATGGCTGCTTGAAGGTCGGAGGTCTCCAGAATTAACTTCCTAGTACTAGATGACTACCCCTTGTTTCTTGGTTTGTTTTCTAACAATAATACATTTTAAGGGGGCCTGGTTAAAACCACTTATGACACACATGGTGGAAAAAACAGAACCACTGGTGAAACAGCTGCTGGCTCCTCCCACCAGCTCAGAGAACACCGGGATGAAAGGATGCGGAAGGCTCCGCTGGTCTGCAGTTTGCAGTGTTTTTTTTTTTTTTTTTTTTTTAAATTTTTTCTTGGTCGTGCTTTAGTCTATATATAAAAGCATAAAGCTAGTTTGGAAATCATCCATCTCTGACTTATCAAAATGATGCAGCTCAATAACAACTTGGGCACGACTCCTGCCCCAGGATGCTGTCGAGGAAGCCACAGCACACGGTGTGGACACCGGGGAGGAAGGTGCTCCTGGTGTTTCATTTCAGCTGAGAAACAAGCTCCGGTGCCTAACCACAGAGCATCGTTTTCTCTGGATGTGACTCCCGTATGAGTTCTTAAGCGCAGACGCCACCACTGCTCACCCCTTTCAGAACACGCGTGCTCTTCACCTGCGTGCGCACCAACACTGTCGCGGTGCCCAAGAACAGATCATGGGTTACGTCACTGACAGCACATTGGAAAAGGAAACTGAGATATAAAGAAAAAATTACTAATTTGTTTAAAAATACCCAAAAAACCCATTAATAAGTAACAAATATATAATTAAGAAAACCATTTTCCAAATTAAAAAAAAAAGCTAGCAAGAGGAATGGTATTTTTTTCTACCTATGCAAATCTTAATGCCTGCCTTACCGGGGCCGAGCTAGACTCTCCTTCATTCAGGCTATCGTGGTGTGTCCTTTTGGTTGACAAGGATGAGAAAGATCTGCCTTCACAGGGACACGTAGCTGGAAAAGAAATGCGTACTTTGATAGCCTTTCCAGAAAACTGTGGATTTCCTTCTCTGATCCCACACCCACACTCGACAAGTGGGAGTTTCTTTAGTTTAGCTGCAGTGCAGAGCCGGAACCCCCTGTTTCATTGAACCCCTTGGCTCCATCCTGCACTGAGAAAGCATCTTTTACCCACGCCCGGTTTTGTGGCATCATGGGCTGGTCATCCGGAAATACTGGCTCACTGTTATGCAAATCTTCCAAATGTCGACACATATCCTTACACTGCTTTAAAAACCACATTTGTTGGCCGGGCACAGTGGCTCACACCTGTAATCCTAGC
>NW_012153175.1:1105248-1105799 GCF_000956105.1 Propithecus coquereli | reverse complement strand
ATGAGGTTTCTGTCCATATGTACCGTGTCATGTCTTGTGCTGCTGTGGGTCTGAATACTCTTGGGGACAAGCCTTGTTCCCCAAAACCCAAGCCCCGCGGGGTTGGGATCCCAAAGCCCAAGCCCTGGGGAGGTGGGGTCAGACTCGTGCTTGCCCCCTGCAGGCACTCTCGGAGTGTGACTGTTCCGGAACAGCCGGCAGTGCCAAGTGACAGGACTGCGTCTGGGAGCAGCTGCGGAGCTTCTGGCACCTCGATCGCGCTGAGAATGGGGACCTGAGACTCCTCCCAGGACAGGTGGGACAGGGCTCTCCCCACTGCTCCTGGTCACCCTCAGCCTCTGCGTAGCTGGTGCCGGGGCCTGAGGAGGGGCTGTCCTCGATGCTGGAGGAGCCTTGTCCTTTTCCAGGTAGAGCTGGCAGGACACTGCCCGGCTGCTGGGCCAGGAGGAAAACTCTTCACACAAAACCAGCTGGAGGGGGTCATTGTGAACCTCTCTGGAGTCACCTGCTGTACTGACAGTCACCAGAAATAGGCACACGGCTGTCCTAAA
>NW_012153175.1:1102639-1105198 GCF_000956105.1 Propithecus coquereli | reverse complement strand
CGGGCATGGTGGCACATGCCTGTAGTCCCAGCTACTCGGGAGGCTGAGGCAGTAGGATCGCTTGAGCCCAGGAGTTTGAGGTTGCTGTGAGCTAGCATGACACCACGGCACTCTAGCCTGGGCAACACAGTGAGACTCTGTCTCAAAAAAAACAAACAAACAAACAAACAAAAAAACCACATTTGTTAATACCACCACCAGTCTCAGCAGAACAGTCTTTAAGTACAGCTGGTCCCCTCTGTGTCTGTGGGCCCTGCGCCTGCAGATCCAACCAACAGTGGGTCGAAAATACAGTATCCCAGGGACGCGGAACCCGCAGATGCCAAGGGCTGACTTTTCGTGTCTGTGGGTTCTGCAGGGCTGGCTCTGGGACTTGAGCACCTGTGGTTTCGGTATTGCTGGGCTGAGGACTGACTGACTCCTCGAACCAATCCCCCGCAGTCACTGAGGAATGACTGCTAGGAAGCCGCAAGGCTCATAGTGGCAGATGCATGTTTTCAAAAATTCAAATTTTTGTTCGGAGACACATTTTTACCATTGGCAACAAATGTTGCCAGTTATTCTCCTTGAAGGTACCAGCTCCCTTAATCCGTTTCTGAGAAACTGTCCAGCAAACACAGGTCTCGGTAACCACTGCCGGCCAGTTGGTCTTTTAACGTCAAGGCTGTCAGAGAGCGCGGCCTCTGGAACGGCGAGGAGCAGCAGCAGCGTCCTCCACTTAACCCGACCTTCCGCAGCTCTCCTGGAAATTCTCTGCCGGCCCGAAGGTCTCTCCGGGCCGCTGGGTAAGAGACACTTCACAATCTTTGCTCTTTGCTTAGGGGCGACGCTCTAAGCCTGTGTCTGGGATGAGGTTTCTGTCCATATGTACCGTGTCATGTCTTGTGCTGCTGTGGGTCTGAATACTCTTGGGGACAAGCCTTGTTCCCCAAAACCCAAGCCCTGCGGGGATGGGATCCCAAAGCCCAAGCCCTGGGGAGGTGGGGTCAGACTCGTGCTTGCCCCCTGCAGGCACTCTCGGAGTGTGACTGTTCCGGAACAGCCAGCAGTACCAAGTGACAGGACTGCGTCTGGGAGCAGCTGCGGAGCTTCTGGCACCTCGATCGCGCTGAGAATGGGGACCTGAGACTTCTCCCAGGACAGGCGGGACAGGGCTCTACCCACTGCTCCTGGTCACCCTCAGCCTCTGCGCAGCTGGTGCCGGGGCCTGAGGAGGGGCTGTCCTCGATGCTGGAGGACCCTGGTCCTTTTCCAGGTAGAGCTGGCAGGACACTGCCCGGCTGCTGGGCCAGGATGAAAACTCCCTCACACAAAACCAGCTGGAGGGGGTCATTGTGAACCTCTCTGGAGTCACCTGCTGTACTGACAGTCACCAGAAATAGGCACACGGCTGTCCTAAATCATGGCCTCAATGACTTGCTTAAATTTTTAAAAATATGATGGAATATTTGATAGAAAAAAGCAAATATGTATAATGCACATGTTGTGAAACACTGTCATAAGGCGCCAGAGAACAGGCAGCCCAACCCAAGCACGCCTGGCAGAGCCTGCCAGGGTGCTCACTGGGGTCCCACCTGCCACCTCTGCCCAGAGGGAACAGCTTGTGCTTTCACTGATCATTTCCTTGCCCTGTTAAAGGGTTTATCGATACGTGTGTATATGTGTGTGCATACTTTTATTCAAAGGGCTGTATATCCCGTACAAGAGACGTATGGCTTAGTCTATACTATTCACGTGTCACCTGCAGCATACTGGGTTTACTCATATTTCTCAGCTTCATTCACGTCACAGCACGTATCTCTAATTGTTCATTTTCATTGCTGTGCAATATTCCGTTGGGTGACCACGCCACTGCACATTTATTCGTTTTTCTGCAGGCGGATGTTTGGATGGACTGTGGTTTTCGCTGTCACAGACAGCCGTGCTGTGACTGGTGGCGCTTTGGCCTCGCTTCCGCGCATGCGTGCGAGCTTCTCTGCGGGAACGCGCTTGGCAGAGGACGGGTGGTTAGAGGGCAGACGTATGTCCGACTCTACAGGACACTCTACACTCTACAGGACAGTGTCCCGAGTCACTGCATTCACAGGCCAAGTCTCCTTTCAGCATTTCGTGGACACTATCCTTTAACTTCTAGGAATGTCTCACCAGAGTCAGTGCTGCAATGCTTGGACGTCGGTAGGTGATCCTAGACCTGACTCCAGAATGACAAGGAAGGGTGTCCTCACCCGGTGGCATCGGTGCAGCTTTTGAGGCGAAGGCCTCGTGCTCAAGTCTAGGCTTCCTGACGTAAAAGCCAAGTGATTCCGGGTGAAGCACTTGTCTTTCCTGTTGGGGGAAAGACAGCATCTGGCAGGATGCTGTGAGTATAGTAGGTGTCAACATAGACGTAGGTGCCTGGTAACGAAGGGACACGTAGCTTTTGTTGGTGACGTTGTCTATTGAGTAAAACACCTTTTTTTTTTTTTTTGAGACAGAGTCTCACTCTTTTGCCTGGGCTAGAGTGCCGTGGCATCATCCCAGCTCACCGTAGACGTAGGTGCCTGGTAACGAAGGGACATG
>NW_012153175.1:1059583-1091343 GCF_000956105.1 Propithecus coquereli | reverse complement strand
CTGCAGCATACTGGGTTTACTCATATTTCTCAGCTTCATTCACGTCACAGCACGTATCTCTAATTGTTCATTTTCATTGCTGTGCAATATTCCGTCGGGTGACCACACCACTGCACATTTATTCGTTTTTCTGCAGGCGGATGTTAGGATGGACTGTGGTTTTTGCTGTCACAGACAGCCGTGCTGTGACTGGTGGCACTTTGGCCTCGCTTCCGCGCACGCGTGCGAGCTTCTCTGCGGGAACGCGCTTGGCAGAGGACGGGTGGTTAGAGGGCAGGTGTATGTCCGACTACAGGACAGCAACAAATCACTGTCCCGAGTCACTGCATTCACAGGCCAAGTCTCCTTTCAACATTTCGTGGACACTATCCTTTAACTTCCAGGAATGTCTCACCAGAGTCAGTGGTGCAATGCTTGGATGTCGGTAGGTGATCCTAGACCTGACTCCAGAATGAGAAGAAAGGGTGTCCTCACCCGGTGGCATCGGCGCAGCTTTTGAGGCAAAGGCCTCGGGCTCAAGTCTAGGCTTCCTGACGTAAAAGCCAAGTGATTCCGGGTGAAGCACTTGTCTTTCCTGTGGGGGGAAAGACAGCATCTGGCAGGATGCTGTCAGTATAGTAGGTGTCAACGTAGACGTAGGTGCCTGGTAACGAAGGGACATGTAGCTTTTGTTGGTGACGTTGTCTATCGAGTAAAACACCTTTTTTTTTTTTTTTTTGAGACAGAGTCTCACTGTGTTGCCCAGGCTAGAGTGCCGTGGCATCATCCCAGCTCACAGCAACCTCAAACTCCTGGGCTCAAGCAATCCTTCTGCCTCAGTCTCCCGAGTAGCTGGGACTACAGGCATGCGCCACCATGCCCGGCTTATTTTTTCTATGTATTTTTAGTTGTCCGATTAATTTCTTTCTATTTTTTTAGTAGAGACAGGGTCTCGCTCTTGCTCAGGCTGGTTTCGAACTCCTGAGCTCAAACCATCCGCCCGCCTCGGCCTCCCAGAGAGCTAGGATTACAGGCATGAGCCACCGCGCCCGGCCGAGTAAAACACCTTTTGAAGAGGCCAGTGAGGAAGAAGCTCCCACGGCACAGCTGCAGCAGCCACCACGCGGAAAGCAGCTCCGCTGGAGTGTCCCAAGGCCTTCAGCAGAGCGGACCCACTTGTCCCCAGAGCCCTGGCCAGACCCTGCAGGCACTGGGGTAGCAGCAAGAACACGAAGCACCAAAGGACCAGCACGCGAGGAGGGGCCCAGGAGCTGGACGGCCCACAGAAGGTCTTTCTCGGAATAAACGGCTTTCCAGGACAGGACGTTCCCAGGGTGCTTGGTATGTGGCTTTCACCTCTGTTGTGACCCAGTTGTTCTCCAGATTATCTGGGCGCAAAACATTTTTTTATAAATTAAAAACAATTCTTTTCAGAAACGCCTCCCTGCAGCTGGTTGGTCTGAGTCACGTTCCAGTGAGGCTGGGTCTGAGCGCTCAGCCCCTGAGCACGACGTGGGGGTCGTTTTTCTAGAAGCCCGGATCCTTCTGCGGAGAGGAGCTGTCACGGCACGCGCGTCGCAAGCGTCACCCTTTCTAACCTTCCGTCCCGTGGACTGTCTTGCAGTTAGTTTTGGCCCAGGATGTGGTTCTGCTAACCGGCTTCTGTGTTTTTCCAATTGTGAGAAGAGCTTCCAGGGGAGTTCTTCAGATAATCATCATCTTGATCTTAAATGTAAATATTGTCGCCGTGGTTTAAAGAGAGATTAACGATTTGCTGACAGCTCCATACATCCTTAGGAAGCAACGCACCAAAGAGAACATTCAATCATCTATCTTATTTCCGATAATAGGAGAGGAAGAGCCTCACCCCACAGGTGGCTGGCTGCACCCCTGGAGCTCGGGGAAAGTGAAGTCTGAGTCTCGGGCTTGGATACGTCTTCTCTGAGAAACTGACAGACTGAGAAGGAAGTTCTGCATTTATCTTTTAAAGAGGAAAACCGTAGAAACTGCCATCTGCCAGGCTCCGTGCGAGGCGTCTCACAATTCCGTCTCTACCTTCTTGAGAAACTGCAAGGCGACGTCATTAGCTCCATTTCAGAGAAGAGAAAGTTGAGGATGAACCCGGTTTGCTGAGGCACAGCCACTGCCCAAAGCCAAATCCAGGACTGACCACACCTGCCCCCAGCACGGCCCGTGTGCGGGCGCTGACGCACTCACGTTCTGGAGCTCCCGGCGCTCGGGCCACCTCGGTCCCCCACGGCTCCGACAGGCTCAGAGGCCACTGGTCCTTCCCTGGGGACTCAGGTCACACCCGCCTTGAGGTTCTGGGGCAGCGAGGCAGTTGGCTCCCAGCTAATTCCCTGCTCCCGTCCCCACGTTCACTTCCGCTGAAAAGCAGGGCGGGGCGTGCTGCCAGCAGCCCTGGGGCTCCAGGAGGGTGACTTGTTCACGCCACCGCCTCCAACGACCCACATCTCCTGGGTGCAGCGGGCCCGCGGCTCCGTTAGGGACATGCGAGAGCGTCGATACCAGGACGATGAGGCAATTACGCTCCACATCTGAATTTCTTATATCTTCAAAGTGTTCTACACTAATTAGTTAGTTCTGTTAGCTCTAAGGATTAGTAGCTTCTCTAACAAGACACAGCGACGCTAAGTGACTTACCTAATTATGTAAAACACAGGACTCGAGTCGCGAAGGCAAGCTTCTCTTGAGCTGGGCTCAGGCCTGCTCTGCCCGGCTGCGGCGTCCACCCAGCCTGTTCTCAGGGGGTGCCGGGGCCCAGGAACAGACGCGCGGGCCTGCCTTGCAGAGTGCCCGACACTGGGGGCCACGGGAGAGGTTGCCCACGTGTGGGGTCCGGGCCCTGCCCCTCAGTCTGTCTCCTGTGCAGGATCGCAGGGGCCTCCCAGGTGCCACCCGGACAAAGCAGCCGATTGGTCCCAGGGCTCGTCCCAGGGTGGCGGGCGGGAGAGGGGGCTGCGCTGCGTGGGCAGGCGGAGGGGTCTGCCCTCAGTGTGGTTGGCGCGCTGGCCCCACCATGTCCCCTTTGGCACCGGGCTGTTGGCCGCCACGTGCTGCTCTCCACTGATTAGTCACTGTCTCAAAGTCACCAAGAACTGACCCCACACTGCCTGTGCTCACAGAGGGGGTCTGCCCTCCCCCTGGCCCTGTCTCGCGGGGTCCGTGCCACCCGTGCCCTCCTCTGCTCTCTCCTAAAGCGTCCAGTTACTCCTGTCACTCAAAATGCCTTCTATGTCCTGCCCGGCTCCAGCAGGCACAGCGCAATTCCCACTTCCTCCAGGAAGCCCCTCTTGACTTGCTGGCCCCCCCTCCCCGACTGTCCTCTGAGACCTCATGCCCTGAGGTGATGTCAAGCAGCCTGTCCCTGAGACTGACAGCTGTGTGTCCCGTGACCTCACCTGGGCATTCTCAGCCATCCTGCATGTGGAGAGGAAAAGCCCCTTGGAGGAGCAGCTCATCCTGGAGTCCCCGTGCCGAGGTGACAGCCACACCATCTTGCTCTACAGTCTCCTAAAAGAACAACGTAACACAGACGTATCTATGCTGTTTTAAACAGAATCACACATCATTTCAGAAGGGATAATACACATTTTCTTTCTTACTACAAACACACACGTTTCATAAACATCGAACACCAGTGAAAAGCAACGCGACATACACAGACACTCTCTAGCACACGCCGAAGCAATTCTCCCAGCCCTTCCTGCTCAGGTGCTTCCGTGTGGCAGTTCTGGTGAATTCTCTTCCACGATTTTACACACGTGAGCACGGTCAGAAGTTTTGTTTTACGAAGCAGCATCGAAGACACCTTATGTTTTCCCACGTGCCCTGATGTCACCCAGCAGTGAGTCACAACTGCCTTCCCACGTCAGCCAGCGCAGAGCTCCCTGACCACTCCTGATAGAACTGTTCTGGGCTGTCGGGATGCGTCACGGTTTGTTCAGCCAGCCCCGCGTCCGTGGGACGTTCGTGCTGGTCCCATTTGTTGCTATTACAAGCAACGGGGCCACGAGGATCCCTGTAACTCTGGCCGTGTACACTCACGTAATTAGCTCTGGAGAACAGAGTCCTCAACGTGGAACTGTTTGGTCAAATGGAATTGCCCGACTGCCTTCCAAAAACACGCCTGCGTTCCTACCGGCAGTGAACGGCTGCCCTTTACTCTACGCTGTGGACAAAGGGTTACAAGTCCTTTCCCCTTTTAACCAGATTACAACACAATGCCGTCTCCCACCTCAATCTGTGACATTAATATTATGATCGCTGGTGAGGCGGGAAATCTCTCAGGGGATCACTCCAGGTAATCCTTGTCAATCTCACTCGGGCCCCTCCTTTGCCCTTTCTAGAAGCTTCCAGGTGCTGCTGTGTATTTTTTCCTCTATGAATTGCCTGTCTATATTCTTTGCTCGTCTGTCTTTTGGGTAGTTTGCCTTTTTCTTATTGATCTGCAGATACTCTTTATATATTATGAATATGATCTCTTCGGCTTACCTGTTGCCAGTGCTTTCTCCCTGGTGCCATTTGCCTTTTGTTTCCAACAGTTTTACGTGGTCAAGTAAGCAATCTTTTCCTTTATGGCTTCTGAGTTCTCGCCATATTCTGACACACCTCCTTTAAATGCAGATACAGAGGCATTTGTCTTATATTTTCATCTGATACAACAACAATTCAAAAATTGAGCAGATGTTTAGAACTCCAAAGTCTCTGGAATTGTGTTATTTTCCAAATAGCTTTAGCAGTTGTCCTGGCACTAATTTATTAGACGATCCTTTCCCCACTGAACTGAAATGCGATTATTCATAACACTCTGAGATTCCACACACCGGCGGCTGTTTCTGGACTTGCCGTCTGACTCCACTGACTGACTTATGTCTGTTGTTGCATCAGCCCTATGCAGCTTTATTTAGGTGGCTTTAAGGTCTGTTTTGATGTCATTCGCGCTGCAAACGTACCTGGCTATCTCTGTGCACAGACGTGTTTCCAGGGCAGAGCTGAGCCGTGGATACTGTCAGAGATCTGCAGGGCTGGGCTTGGCCGGCGTAAAGCGTGGGCTTCAGGAATCCATTTCTGTTGCTGTTTTAAAAACATGGGTCACGAATGCCTCTCGGGATCGTTGTCAAAGGGCCCGTTCTGAGAGCCCCTGGCGTAGGGTGCAGTCTCTCGGGGTGACCACCCCGCTGCAGGTTTGTCAAAGACTCACCTGTGACACTACATGCCCATTCCCGGTGTACACCCAACCCCAGAGACCTCCCTCGTCAACCTTCAACCCAGAACGAGGCCATACGCTCCCCGCCATGGATATGGCCTGGGCTGAGGTCAGCCGGCCAGAGCGTCACTCCCCGAGTTTTACTTGAAATGACAGGTTGCAAGAGAAGGAATGAAGCTTCTCCATTAAGAAGGCCACGCGAGGTGGAGGCCAGTCTGCGTTTTCCACAGGGAGGGCGGCTGTGGCTTGGTGAGGCTGAATATGTCACAGAAGGTCCCACGGCCAGTAAGTGGGGGTCTGAGCCAGGCTCCTCTGATGCTAAAACCTGACCTCCAGCACCCAGCTCTGAGCACCCAGCATGCGCCAGGCAGGGGGCTCACTCGTTGCAGCCCGGCCGTGGCCTTAGCGTGCTGTGCCACTGACAATCCTGCCACGCAGGTGAGGAGGCTGCGCAGGTGTCCTGGGGCCACTGCAGTGAAGTTCCACAAACGGGGGCTTTAAACAACGGAAACGCACCCTCTTACAGGAATCGGGCCGTTAACGGGGCCGTGCTCCCTCCGGGGCTCTGGGGAGGAGCCTTCCTCGCCTCGTCCAGCGTCTGGGGCTCCAGGTGCTCCCCGTCTGCAGCTGCCACACTCCAGTCTCTGCCTCTGTCTTCGAGCGGCCTTCGCGTCTGCACCTTCTCTTCTGTCTCCTGTAAAGGGCGCTGGTTACTGGACTTAAGGCCCACCAGGATGATTGAGCATGACCTCATCTTGAGATCCTTGATCACTTCTGCAAAGACCCCTTTTCAGAATAAGGTCACATTCGCTGGTCCCCATTCAATCCGTGCAGACCCCACGGCGTGGAGAGGTCGTACGGCTCATGCTAGATGCAGCCTGGGCGGTGGACACGCCGCTCCCTGGTCCCCACGGCTCACCCCCGAGTGCTACTGCCTCCTTCCTCCCCAACGTGTGGGCTTCTGTGCAGACGAAGCCCAGACACGGCACTGCCCCTCTGAGCACTGAAGTCCAAAGGGCACGGTGGCTCCACCGCGGCCTGAGGGTTCAGAGCCCACAGGGCGGAAGTCTGTGCAAGCTGAGGGGTAGTCAGAGGTCCTGTGTAGGGGGTGGGGTTTCTGGGGAGCCCTCCTGGAGCGGGGAGGAGGTGGCTGCTCAGGCCTAGCACGTGACAAACTTCCATCCTTCCCTTGTGACAATCTGTTCCATCTACATCTGAGACCAATTTGCTCGAAATTATAGAATACCTGTCACATTGCTTCCTGGCGCACAAGTCAGACGTTTGCACAGAGAAGTACAGACAGCTACATACTTCTTGGTGTTGTAACAGTTAGACGTGTCATTCTGCATCTCAAGGAAGATGTGGCTTTAAGCAAACGAGTGTTCTCAGCTCGGGGCGAGTCCTCCTGGCCTGGAGTCCACGCGGGAGCAGCGGGGGCTCTGCCGCGCCCCAAGCACGACTGCCTTGAGGTTGCGCTAAATTCAACGCCAATGTGGCCACACCACGTGCTGTCTCAGCCTTCAGTTTAAGTCATGTTAAGGCCCAGATGTTTGTCTGTTTGGGAACTGGGTCATCCAGCATCTGTGATTGGAGGACACACCTCTTGAACTAAACGATCACACGCACACTCCCACCTCCCAGGGGCTGCACACTAGGTTAGATCCCTGGCACACGCAGAACATCAGATGTCTTGGCGTTCTGACCGCACGGGGGCAAGGAGAGTGGATTTTCCTCCCTTCTTGGGTGGGGAAGAAGAGATTTAGCAACTTTATGCTGAAGCGGCTGCCCCCAGGCCATTTACGCCAAGCACCTCCCCGCTGTCCCCACTGTCCCCACCGGGACGTGGCCGTGGGAGCTCCTCCCCTGGGCAGAGCGGGCGGGTGTGTCCTGCAGGAAGGAACAGCAGGAGAACGGAAGGCCGCCGTCCTGGAAGCAGGTCAGGCCCGCGTGGCCCGGGGTTTCGTGTCTTTCCCGGTGGAAAGCTTCATCTTTACAGGCACCATCGAGGGGGAAGAGGAGACGCTGCCTTCTCACCTCTTCAGATACAACTCAAACAACTGGAACTGTGGTCTCGCGGCCCCAGGGTCTGGGCTTTCACAGTTTTTCTGACACCTCATCAGCTTCAGAGGCTCCTGACCCCTGCAGACCTCGCCCTTGCCCGTGTCGGGTGGCATCTCCGAGTCTGTGCGCTTCCCTCTCCCTGGCGTCGGCACACGGGGTCGTGTGAATCCTCCTCCCCGTGTGCTACCAGCTGCCAGAGGCTCCCCGAGGCAGCGTGGACCAGGACGGGACCAGCTAGCCCACTTTCCTTTCCACGAGAGGAAACCTGCACAGCCCAGGGGCCTCCGACTGCTCGTGGCCTCGGGCCTGGCCTGTCTGGCCCAGCAGAGCCGGGGACGAGCTGGGGGCTGCGGAACCCCGACGGCTCGCAGCGCTGGGCCCAGCTCCCACGGCCAGGGCTGCGTAGTGACACCTGCCGGATGCTTTCTTGACAGAAATGGCTGCAATGGCAACAGCAGCAGTAACGGGGCGGAACCTGCAAGATGCTACGTTAAAAAACCAACTCTTCTCCCTATTTCCTGAGTTTTTTCTCCAAGCAGGTGCAAAGTCTCCACAGCAGCCATTCGGCACCCAGGTCCTGAGGTCCAAACCCACAAGACCCCAGGCAGCCTGCACAGCGGGAGGGCGCTGGTGCCGGAGAGAAAGGTACGTCCCCAGTGGCCGCCTGCGTGGTCCCCGGGCCAGGCTGCACAGAGGAGACGCGATAAAGGGATCACAAGGCACCTGAATCCAACGTGCTGAGACCAAAGGCCGCCGCTGCCTCCTCCCCCAGGTTTGGAACCCCTGATGTGGCCCTGCGTAAGGTGGCGCAGAGACGACGTAAATCTCTTCTCACGGGTAACTGCAGCCCCCGGGAATCTGCTGTCATGAGTACACACCTTGGTCATTTTAAATCGTAAAAACCTTAAGAGAAACAGAGGTCTCTGAGTCGCGTGGGAAGACAGCACTGTATCAATCCCAAGGTAATATTCCTGTTTGGGGGCAGATGCTTCTGTCTACCTTCTGGAAACTGGCTTGAAAGCGCCCTTTGTAGCATCTTAACAAAGTTACTGCCCTGCCCTGGCGGACACAGCCGGGCCTGGCCGGGCACATTCCTCCGGTCCCCGAGCCTCCGTCAATTTCTTAGGAACCGACCACTTCAAAGACGTTGCTTCTCCTGGGACCCGTGAGCTTCCTGAGAAAATAAACGAAAATTAACAGATATTTCTTCTTATAAAGCTCCTTGGGAAGGGGTCCCCGCCAAGTGGAGATCTCGCTTGTTCGGGGAGCACGGGATCCTCCGCCAGCCTGTCTCCACCACGTCGGTGCCTCTGTCTCATCTGGGTTTTCTCTCTTTTTACAAAACAGAGATTCCTTCCTTCGTCCCTCCCTCCCAGCCTACACGGCACGCGCACAGCGCGGGTACAGCGCGTGCACACACGTCTGGCTACGCACAGAGAAGGGAAAATCGCTTGTGACCCCCGCCCGGAGATGATCAGCACACACGTACCTGTTACACCTCTGCCCCTTTCCGGGGCACGCGCAGGGAGCGCCTGTCGTCTTACACCGCTCTCCTCCCTCGCCACGACGTAGGGACGGGCCTCCCCCCATGAGAACGTGAACAGCTGGCATTATGCACAATATGCTACTAAGCGCTTCACGCGGAAGCACCCAGTCCCTTACTGATGGGTATTAGGTTGATCCCATTTCTTTACATAACACAACTTTGATGATATCCTTGGTCATGTTTCTTAGCGCACGTGTCTTGGAGAGACGTCTGTTGTTATATTTTTTGTGTGCCTCACCAAGTGTTTAAAGATCTTTAGAAATCTCAATAGTTCTAGCACTCCTCTGAGGCGAGCTCCATTCACACAGTTTTAGACACCAGCACTGAGCGTCGCCCTGGGCAGGCGGGGTCACCCGCGCTCACCCCTGGCTCCACACAACAGGCTTCCCCCCAGGGGGTGGGACCCGGCCCTCCCAGCACCCGGGTAAGATGCTGCTGCCCTGTCTTGGGAGCAGGCAGGTCCCAGCAGACACACCTGACGGGATGGGGACATGGCCACGTGGGCTTTGGTCCAGGGCTGAAGCAGAAGCCCGAGAGGAACGTGCTCACCCAGAGATGCCATCACTCAGAGGTGACAAAAAGAACCAGCCGGTCTGTCGGGCCGCCAGCCCCCACCTCTCCCAGGCCCTGGCTCCACCATCTTTCCTCTCTTCTGCCATCCTCGGCGTCACAGTTTATCAGAGGGACATCCGGCGAGTCCCAGCACTGACAACACTCACGGCCTGCCTTTCACCTGTCTAAACATTCTGGATTTACTACTGGACAACCCATCGGTCCGTGACTACGTCCCCTCGAGCTGCAAAGTGCTCCTGGGGTGTGGGGCAGGGATGCCCAGGTGTGCTTTGGGGAAGCGCCTGGTGCTTGAGCGGGTCCGTGACACCAGGCTTCCCTCTGGCTTCTGGACCTGGCCTGGGAGACGGTCACTCAGGCCTGAGATCCCTGGATTAGGAAAAAGATTCTGGGACAAGGTGCCCCAGATACTCCGGAGTTGCTACCACAGGTCACACCCAACCACCGAGGGCAAAGCACAGCTGGCTCACCCCGGGGTGGAGACCTCAGGTGGCAGGAATGCTGCCCCCGCCCCAGAGCTGCTGCGGGTGAGAGGGAGGCCCCCTGTCTGTGCGGCTCCCGGGAAAGAACCAAAACCTGACCGTGGCCCAGGGAGCTTCAGGGACTCCCTGGAGTGGGGCTTTTTGCCAAGAGCCACCCAGCGCTGGCCCAGGGGTTAGGGACACAGGGCCCTTCTGCCCTACAGGGTCTGCTCCACCTGTCCATAAGGGGAGAGGCTTCTGTGCCCTGCTGTGCGGCGGCCCACACGACCTCCTGGTGCCGGAATCCCGCGGCCACCACCAGATCGATTTCCAAATGGTACTGGTGGTGCCAACTGCCAGGTCACAGCTCTTCCGTGAGAGCTGGCCCCAGAACCTTCCAGATGTCCCAGGTGTGGCTCAGGGATGCTCTGCCATCCACTCACCCCTGACCTGAGACCTTGGTCACGCTGGTGGGATAGCCCGTCTGACCAAGGGGAAAAGCCCGGGGTCCGGCTGTTCCGCTGCCCCCAGCAGGGACTCCAGGGAGGCATCTGCCACTCCCAAGGCCACTGTGCAGACCCCACGGGAACATGTCCACCAAAGGCTTTGCCCAAGAAAAGTGGTCCAAATGGTGGCTTAGGAGGAGGCTGTTTGAGTGAGAAGACTTAAGTTTTGGAAACAGCAAGACTCCTGGGAAAAGAGTGTTTCGGGAACCCCTGAATAGGCTTGATTTGTGTGAAGTGGAGGGGTGGGTTTCACACGGCAGACCTTGGGTTTGAACACCTGCACCACAGCCCTCTTCCCTGTCCCTGCTGGGCTACTCCTGACCCCAGACACGTCTCCACCCCTGTGACAGTGCCCAGGCCGAGGCAGCCCCCTCAACAACCCACTTCTGCTGCTGGGTGGCGGAGCTGGCGGAGCCCATCTGGGAGGGGCTGGGGCAGCTGAGTCTGCGTGACTGTGGATGTTTGTGCCTGTGATCTCACGTTACTGCTCACTCACTAGGGTGGCCCTTGGAGAAAGGGACCCCGTGGCAGGCAGGACACCTCCGCTTTGCCTTCCTAGGTACCGTCCGCATCAGGCAAACTCCCTGCCAAGCAGGGACCGAGCCAGGACTTGCGGTCTCTGGCCCAGCAAGCTGCTCCTCCAAGGGAGAGGAAGGGTCCTGCGAGACCCACTGGCACCAGCGGTGTTGTGAGTATAAGGCAGGCAGAGGGATCAGGGCTCGCACCTTATCGGGTGACATCTGCATGGTCTTAAAAAAGCCACCATGTGCTTCAGGGAAGCCAAGATCTGCGCCTTCCTGAAAGCCACAGGTGAGCAGTGCTGGCGCACAGGCAGGTGTGAGCAAGGACACAGGTGTGCTTGGGGTGCTGGGGCTCACGCCAGTGACTTAAACCCTGACTCATTTAACAAATATTTTCCCTGTGCCAAGGAAACTTTCCAGGAGGCGTCCCAGACCTGCAGAGGGACTTCTCCAGTGGGGTCTCTGGTTTCCAGCCAGTGCAGCAAGGAAGAGGTTGGGCCTCACGCCGAGAACGCGCTCGTCCTCTCTAGGGTTAACTGTAGCATTCTCAGGAATCAAAACAGTGAGCGAAACCACAGGAGGCAGCACCTCCGGAATCTGCCAGTCCCAGGGAGCGCCGGCTCCCGCCGCATGGTGCCCGGCGAGCGTGGGGGCTCTCGTTCCCACACCCGGGACTGAGAGGACTTTTGCGCAGTGATAGTATCGTACACTCACACGATGGCTTTTACCTGGAAGGATCTCAAAGATTTCATAAAATTTAACTCTCCGTGGGGACTGTTTCATCCCTCAAAGAAACACATCCACGAGCAGCGACTCAGAGTGGATGAGACCACTTAGCTTTGAAGGCTTCTGTCTGATGGGGGCTGCAGGCAGCCTCCCAACCTTGGGGACCACGCCAGGCACAGACACGCTCCGTGTCTGGTTAGAATATGGGCAGTGAGAGGACAGTGACAGTCCCCACCTTGCTCTGAAGCCACTCACAGTGACCGGCCTGGAGCACAGCACTTTCCCTCGGAGACCCCGGGAGGACCGCCCGCTCAGGGCTCAACTGTGTGCCCCATGCCTGCTCCCATGTCACCTGCCAGAAGTCTCACGTGTGCACCTACTTCTCCTGCAGCTACGGCAGTCACCACATGCAACAGCAGCATTTTGCACAAATCACATGCTGCTTAACGCTGGGACGCTGATATCTGCTCCAGGTGGGTTTTTCTTAATGTAAGTCAACACATCAATCTGGAAGCACACACATTGCTTGTGTTCAGGATCCAAACAGAAATGACGTGTAATGAGAAGACTTTAAAACAAAAAACCCTCGAGCGTGTACAGGTGGGGTGTGTGTACACCGGGGTGGGGGCGGCTCGACCTGTCTCATAGAAACAGGGAGAAGAGACGGTCCCTGCCTCATCCCGGGCTGCAACCACACGCACCGCGCAGAGCCCGCGTGGACGCGCCGCTCGCGCTGACTCGGAGCCGGAGAGCCTCCCCCGCCCCGCTCAGCCCCGCGTCGCGGGCTGTGACAGCGTCCGCAAGCTCCATTCTGCGTCCTCAGGCCGCGGCGCAAACAGGCTCCTGTGGGCTGACCATGCCACGTCCACAAACGGGCCTCGCTTAACCGCCCTCCCCACGCCGCGTGGCGCTTTCAGGGACCCAGAAAACGACAGCTCGAAAATAAGTATTTGGCAGGAGGGTATAAAGGCTCCCGGCAACACCGATGCCACGCGGTACGGGATCCATCTTAATTACTGTCCGTGCGGAATTCTTTTCTGGTGGCTTTTTTTTTTCAACGAGAAAACATTAATGAGAAACTTTAAAGGCTTGTTAACAACGTCCTTTCATCAGCCAGAGGCGCTGTCAGCCGGGCTCTGCCGTCAGTTTGCACCTCGCGCCCAGCGCCCGCTTCCTCCGTCCTCAGCCCGCCCCGCGCAGGGCCCTGTCGGCCGCCCGGCTGATGGAGGCCAGACGCTCCCCATCTGTCAGCAGCTGGAGCCACGGGGTCCCGAGGACTCCGGACGGTGCCCTCGTCGCCGGGAGGCGCGGCGGTACCTGCAGTTTCTCCACCTCCCAGCGCTTCAGACAGACAGACAGACAGACAGACAGGGGCTGCTGGGAAGAGGCCTTTGTCCCCTTTAAATCTCAACGTCTTTCAAACTGATAAGTAAAATTGACGTGGACTTCAGCTTCTTAAATGCGAACTTTCAATCAAATGCCCATGAACGAGGAGAAAGCCTCCATATGGCCTGAAGGAGGCCGATCCCACGCCCACCCGAGGGCCCGCGCCCACCTCGCCGCCCGCAGGAGACGCGCGGGCACCGCGGCTGGGGGCTGCGGGCCGAGGGCGGTTTCCCAGTTGGGCTTTTAGGGAAATATTTTTAGTAAAATAGAAAGATTTTCTTCCCCTTACTTCCCACATTAAGCCAATTTATCACTTCAGAGTATTCTATGCTGTTTGAAACCCAAATTGCACCAAGATGTCTGGCAAGCTCTGCAGTGACACGAACAATTTTCACCTCAGTTCAGTGACGTCCTGCCCTTTCCAATGGGGGCGAGGTCTGAGCTGCCAGCGCTGCCCACGGTCGCAGCTAGGAGTGCCGACGCCAAGGCAGGCCCTCGGCTGCCGCGTGGGAGAGTGAGACACACCTGCGGCACCGCCATGCCCCCGAGGGCCAGGCCAGGGGTTGCCTGAGATCCGAGAACGCATCTCTGGAGGAGGAATCCTCACGGCGCTGCAGGACTCTCCCCGAGTGGCTCCCCTGGAGGTGGTCCACGCCCCCAGGGCTCCTGCTGGAGCACACCACGTTCAAGGTTTTACGCAATCTGTGTGCACAGGTTTTATTCTCATCCTGCGGCTTCGCGGCAAAGAGGTTCTGGGACTGACACTGTTGCTCACAAACGATTTAAGAAGCGAAGTCAACGGTCTCCACACCAATGTATCTACACGGGACACACTCGCCCCCACACAGAGGGCTCTGGGTCACCACACAGCTCCTAGGGAGCGGGAGCCACAGGAGAAGAGGTGTGCCCGGGAAGAGACAAGTCACACAGACGATTTCCATTCTAGCGGTTCAGTAAGTGGTTTCTGCTGGGCAGGATGTGTGTATGAATTAAAGATCCCAGCTGTATATAAAGCTTGCCCACTTCCTCTGAAATACCCACTGCCTGGAACCTCTGCACCCGGAACTGTAAGTTAATGATCCCACCAAGGTCTACGATTCCCCAGGTAAGAGCCCTTCCAGACTCCCTGACTCAGCACTGCCAACACCGTGATGCCCACGTTTCCATGGCTGTTTCTCTTCTTTGGGCCTGATGAAGTTTCATCAGGCCATGTGGCCACAGGACGAGCTGAGTGGGGGTGGGTTTACCTGACACTTTTGCTCCTAACATGGGAGACAGATTGGGAGAAAAATACACCCACCTCTCCTAAAATTCAGTCTCCCACACGGCAAACGGCACCTACTTCGTTTTAAGTATGGTTCTGCAAAAACAAATCTGTCTGAGTCTTTTGTTATCTCAGCCTCTGGAAACAGTAGACCAGCATGGCTGGTACGAGCTGCTGCACGGAGCCGGCGGCCACGTCACCGCGGGTCTCCATGTCAGCCTCGAAGCACCGTGGTGCAGGACACAGAAACCTGATAGGTGGGGTGGACCTGGGGCCAAGGCCGAAGAACACAGCTTTCTTGTTTCGACATTTCTTTTTATTTGGAAAATATTTTTGTATTTCTTTGTGCCTTCTCTTTCCCTTTTTATTTTCACAAGCTGTGCTGCAACTTCGAGCTGAGCGGCTCTAGGCGACCTGCGCGCTGGCTTTTCATGTCGGCTCTGCAGAGCTTGTCCTTGGAGCGGTACACGGCCGTGCTGGTTTGAGCCCTGCTGTTGCCTCCGTCAGAGAGAACCTCGGGGCATCCATCAAGCCTGCTACGACAGGGCCGAGGAAACCCTTGGAGACGAGGCAGAGCGTGGTTTTGTGCCGCACCAAAGGCATGGCCCGAACAGGGGTCCAGGCTGCATGACACTGGGTCGCCACGGCTGGCTTTGATGGGGGGGGTACCCTGGCCACTGACCTGTGCTGGGGGGCTCAGCCCTCGCTGGATGCAGTTTTATGAGCCCAGGACCCTCCCTCAGAGCCGGGCCCTACTTGGGAACTTGGAGATCACGTTGGGAGGCTGTCGTCCCTTATGGGCCCAAATAGGGGGGACGGCTTGTGTGCAGCCCACGTGCCTGGTCCACGTGCGGCACAGAGGCGGCATGCACGGTCTCGGAGCCATACCGGGAGCCGTCCGAGTTCCCCTGCGGCTCACTTTCCAGTTCACGCTGAAGCAGAGGAAGGGGCGGGGGTCTCCCAAACAGCACAGTGCACGGCGCTAGTGCCCTCTGTTGGAAAGCACTCACGCACCACACAGCCCAGCAAGGCCCGAGGCTGCTGCCTTTGAGAACCCCAAGTTTCTGGTCTGTTCTGGCAGAGGAGAAAGCCACAGCATGATGTCACCCGGCGACCGCCGACGGCTGGGGAGCAGCACTGCCCGGAAGAACGCAGGGCACGGCCCGCGGCAGAGTGCACCCGGCTCTTCCCACCCACCTCCTGGTGACACCAAACACACAGCAATGGTCCCCTCTGCCCCCAGAGTGAGAAAACCAGAAATGACCGAAAACAGCCCTGCGGCCGGAGGGCAGTGTGCTCGGTGTGCGCCCAGCACCGAGCGGCTTGCCGGGAGTGAGGCGGCCCAGGCTTTGTCCTGAACACCAGAGCCCCATGGGAACCACTGTGAGTGTGACTCACCTGGCTTCGAAGGTATTGAGGAGGGACACTTGTATCACTTTACATTCCAGGGAAAAAGATCCAGAATTTGGCCGATGTAAGAAAAGGATACGCTTAATCTAAGTCACTGAGACAAGCCTGAAGCTGGTTTTCGTTAGGCACCTGCGCTTCTGTGGCAGGTAACACGAAATGTACAGCACGTCCAACCGTACAGGTGACGAGGCTGTGTCTTTCTCCGGGTTTCGGTGACCTGCACGAACCACGCGAGCTTCCCCGCTGCGGTTTACACTCATGAGGAGCCCTGGATGAAACACGCTTTCCACGGCACGGTTGGGCACAGCTCGTTTTCTCCATCTATCAAGAGCTCCACTTTATTTATCCGTTTGCAAAGCTGAAAGTTTCCCTTCCGCTTTTTGGATCTAGTTAATTACGCAGCTGAAACGACAACACGATAACGAAGTCTCAGACTGTGGCGCACGGCAGACGCTGGAAACCCTCCCTTCTGCCGTCGGCAGCAGGGGCTGTCGGGAGCGACTTCCGACTTTCAGGATCGACGCTGAGCTGCGGGGGCCCTCACAGGCCCGCGGGTCCTGAGGTCCCTTGGTCACCCCAAAGGCTTCTGGGAGGAGAGGCCTGTGTCCCCCTCCTCTCCTGCTGCCCAGGGCACCATGCTAAGGAGTGGCAAGGGGGCTGTGACCCTGGGTAAGACTTGAGCTCCCAGAAGGGTGCTGGTGCGACCAAACTCACGCCAAAGAGCTCTTTATCTTCCAAATCTTCACCAGGAATGGTTAATTTCCATTCAGTTCATACAGACCACAACGGATGCATCTTGCATTAGATTTTCTGGCAGTTGGGAAAACGAAGGCACAAAACCTCTAGTAAGCATCCACTTCCATGGCCTGTTCTCTGTCCTTCAGCAAGACCTGAGTGCGGGACAGTGACCACTGTGCACCTGGGCAGCGGGGACAGCCAGGAAGCAAGGGCACTGTGGGACCGTACTGGGGTGGGGACCTTCCCAGTGTGGACAGACACAGGTGCAGCCCGCGACAGCCATGAGCTGGTCCTGGGGACGTCTGCGGCAGCCAGCTGTTGTCAGTGTGTACCAGACGCCACCCGTCTTCCCCACTCTCTTGTTCCTGTTTCAAAAGACGTTAAAAATGAAAGAACAGGGTCAGAGAAGGGACAAATGACACACACGATGGCTGGGCCTCTGGGTTTATTCTGCTGTAAAATCTAGAAACGAGAGGACAGACACACAGAGTCCCACCAGGACACACCCGCCTCTTTTAACACGCGGCCCCACCCCCCTTCCCATGCAGCGCTACACGTACGCGCCACTGCAACGCTCACTTCCTCTGCACTCAACTCCGGCCAGTGTGCTAGGGGCTGGCGCCGTCCCCCGCTGCCCCGAGCCAAGCCCTGGCCGGGCCCGAGCTCCCTGCCCGGTTCGGCTTCCCTGTCTGGTCGCCTTCGTGTGCCAGAAGCCACTCCTTCACGGCCACGCCTCCGGAGTAGCTGCCCAGGGCTCCGCTGCTGCAGACCACGCGATGGCACGGGACGAGGATGGGGACCTGAAAAACAGGGGCAGCTACAATCAGTCCAGGCGGGCTCTGGGCCCTGAGGCCTTTGCGGCCAAGGCCAAGGCTGGACCACGACAGGTCTAGTGCCCCCAAGCGGGGGCTCATGCCGGGCGGGCTAGTGGCACCAGGGGTGGGGCCAGTGCCGGTTTTGTCTCGGCATCAACACCCCTTCCCCAGGCCAGGCCCCGAGTCCCTGGGGGTCTTGGCACGGGCCAACGGAGGGACTCACGCCCTGAGGTGAAACAGGCATCTTCCTTGGGATGAGTCCCTCTTAGGCAAAGGTTTGGGAGGAGAAAACCATTTTAAGTTCCCAGTGGTATGTAGTAACATTCTCAAACATTTCCCGGACAACGGGAAGCTTCCGAGGAGGCTACTGCACAGGCCACCGCCTAGGCCCAGGGCAGCCCGCCCTGTGTTTGCAAATACAGTTTCACTGGAACACAGCCAAGCCTTTTGCTACTTACTGTCTGTGGCTCCAGAGAGTTCCAAACAGGAGGCTGTGCTGCTCACTCAACTCCAAAGCCCGGAGGATAGGGCTCTGGTCACAGCCTCCGTGGGCCTCCTATAGCACCCGACCTGTTATTTTCCCAGCCTGGGGCTGGCACGATACACTGCAGGTCTACAACCGGATGCCAAGCGCTTACAGGTGCTGAATGGGATGGAGCATCACAACCAAGCGACCTGCTTATTGTTCCTGCCGCCACACACAGGCCCACGGTCCTGTCTGATGCTGTCTTTGTAGCCAGTGCCACCAGGAGAAGGGAAGCCCCATTCCTTCCAGAGGGGCGGGCACCTTCTTCAGCAGATGTCCTCAGGGAAACCTTCCGCCCTGGTCCTGCTGCCGGGCAGGGGAGGCAGGAGGAGCCCCAGGTCCACCGTCTGACTGAGGTTCTGACAGCCTCATGTGGTGGCTGGGGGCACTTGCTGTTGCTCCTGCCTTTGGTTTCCATGTGGAGGGACACGGCTGGCCCCACCCACCCTCACCCCACGGCGGGGGGACCAGTCACTGCCCATTGATATGGGAGGAAGGGACGGGCACACCCAGCTCAGCACCTTTTGGGTTTCTGCGGGTGACTCGCCTGCCCCAGGGTGTGAGGCGCCCTGACCACGCCTGAGACACGGTCACTCCTGTGCCGGCGGGGAGCCCTGAGCTCTAACTCCAGCGGGAATCACCAGGAAGCTGCCCAGCCGTGCCCCACCACCCTCTAATCTTGCTTTTATCCTCATGAAGCTAAAATCTTGGCGCCCTCCACCCATTTCTCAGCTGGCTCAGGGCATAGGTGGACAATACAGGGACGACCGTACAGAAGTCACCTCTGTCTACCTCGCTCCCCGAGAAGCCAGGGGAAATACTTCAGAGCACGCCAGGGATGGCCACACACCTGGGGGCCACCAAACTCAAGGTACGTCCTGTGTGCCCACTGCAGGGGACTCTGGGTGCTCCATGGACATGTGCCCAAGGATCCCAACAAGCAGCTACTGAGAAGAGCCACACTGGGACCATTTCCCAAGAGGGGTGTGTGGTGACATCTCGGCATAGTCTCATTTTTCCTACGAAAGAACTGGCCTGAGAGTCCCCAGGGCACCAGCCTTCTTCCTAGGAGCTCATGGTGACCAGGGAGAAGGGTGTGGGTGGTCAGCCACTGGGAGCCTGGGACGCGGGGGGACACAGCTCATCATCGCGCAGTTTCACGGCGGCTACTCCGTGAAGAATGTAGACTGCCAACACGCATGATGACAGGAACTGGTGCTGGCTGGAGAAGGGGGAGGGCACTGGGCTCGCTCCAGAAGGTTCTCAGCTGCCACAACATTGGGACAGCCAAGGAGGTGTCCAGGAACCACTCATTGACAACCCCCGTCCATCCTGCAGCTCTCAAGAGCCGTCCCACTTGTCCCCGCAGCCCAGACGCCCCGGACGCAGATCCCGCAGACCCAGGCCCATCTTGGCACTCACATGGCTGCCCGGGTCCACATGTTGGGCCACAGTGAGAAAGCAGCCGTTCCTGCAGGATCCCAGGGGTGAGGAGTCCCCAGGCTACCACCAGGTATTGCCCCACAGCTCAACGGACGAAAGATCTCCAGCCCACCTGTTCCCCAGCTCTACCCTCCAAAGCAAGTGAACTGGCAGAAGCAACCGCCAGTCAGGTGAGGTTCTAGAGGAAGCAGCCAGGCTCTCGCACCTGCATCTTCAAGCTCTGTGCATCAGGCCCCTCTGCTTCCTGGAGTGGCAACTCCTAAAGGCAGCCCTGTTGTCACCACCGTGCACTCGCCCGCCACAGACTTCACCTGCCAGGTGTGCCCTCTGTGGGGCCTGGCTACCCTGCGTCCCCGGGGACAGGGTAATACCAGCCCCGCCTTGGACAGGGTGATTAAAGCCCTGGGAGCAGGTGGACCCCGTGCCCAATGCTGCACGGTTACATCCCATCACCCCCAACACTCCCCACCAGGTACGTCAACCTCACGTCCCATGGGATTTCTCGCCCAAGTTTCCAAGGCTGTGAAGAAGCGAAGGTGGGGTTCCAACCACTGTTCCCCTGATGGCTCCAGGCGCTGCCTCTCCTGGACCTGGGGCCCTGCTGCTGGCAGGTGACGTGGCTGCGAGGCTCTGGCTTCCCTCACGTCACAGAGCTGTTCCTGGTCTGCCTAGGCGTTTGCGTCACCATGGTATCGTGCACAGTGACGCAGTCTGAGAGGGTTCTGACGACTGCCTCGGGACAGCAAGGGTGACGCAGAGCTGACTTCCGGCATCGCGTTTAACAGAGCGAAGAGAAGTAACTGCCAGGTCCTGCCGACTGCAGAGAATCCCAACCTTCTGGGAAGGAGCAGCAAAAAATTTCAGGAACGGGATATTTACCCTCACTGACGATTTTCATCAAATAGTCACATTAATGATTGTAGCAAGGACAACAGATAATATGCAATTCATGTTTCTGACTGATAAAGAGGTAAGTATTTGATGCAACCTAGTTCTACGAGCACTTAGCCACCAATTCAGTTTCCTACCTAACAGCACATTTCACAACTGAGCTTTGATTCTTTTTTTCCTCCCTCTCAACGAGCTATGAAATTATAAAAATGAATAAAATAAACGTCTCTTCTCCCTCTTTCTCAATAGGAATGCAGAGGCTAGGACAGGTGGCACAGGACGACAGTGACCCTGACAGCCAGGACCAGTCTCACGCGAGCCGTGGTGGGCAGCAGGTCGCCTACCAAATAGGTGCCATTTCCACCATTAGGAACAAGGAACGCCGCTTCCGCTCGCGTTAATTTAGGCGGCGGGTTTCACACTATTAGAATAATAAGACCTGCTAAAATTTACTGGGGCCCTAAGGACATTTTCAAAGGCTTGGTACCCTCCGTGCCCTCTCCTTTAAAGCCTGTGCTGCATAAAATGTAATTTTTATCAATAACCAAGAAGCTCATAATATCACAGCTGCATTGAAATCTTCACGCTGTGAAATCTAATTCTTCCAATACCCGAATCCATCACTTACGCAGCCCCTTTCTCAAATGCTATAAAACTTCCAAACCCATAGATTTGTCTCCAACAAAAATAACATGAAGGGGCCTTTCAATCAATAATGGAATCCCTCTGATGCTGGTACCCGCTGAATATTTTTTCCAACTTCGCCTTTGTTCTTCGGGGCAGCAGCCCACAAGGGAAAGGGCTTGTTTTCACTCGCAGCCTCATCAATACCTAAATCCTGGTGAACAAGTGACACCGAGAAGCTGTAATCAATAGCTCCCTGTGCGTTTTTTTCTTCTGGTCAAATGGTTCAGCTCCACTGACAACCCTGACACTTAGAACATGATGCTAAATCTTTATCAACAGCCATCTGGGTGACTGGCAGAACAAGACTCGGGGGTCATTAGCGCTCACGGCCATGTGTGAATAAACTCACTCCTCAGGAATGCGTTTGTTTAGAAAAAGGTGGGGAGACGCTCTGTGCAATGTATTGATTGCCTTTGAACTGCATTTAGCAAATTCTGTCTGAGGATGAAGAGGAAGGGTGTTTCGTGGGGGGAGGGCTGTGAGATTTCAATTCTGTGTATGGGGAAACTGACCATCCTCTCATGCCGGGTGGAGGGGCAGACAGCCTTCTAGAACATGGGCTAGCGAGTCCTCCCTGGAAAACTTTGGAAAAATCAAGCTCCTTGGATGGAGGAAACTTCCACACAGCAAAAAGCATCCCCTACCCTGGTTGGGGAAGAGAAACTCACGCAACAGCAAACGCTGTAATACGAACCAGCGTGCGTTCACGTTTATTGCGAACCACCTAAGGAATTAATGCACAATGAGCTTTATGGTGTTTTCTAACATTCCAAATCCATTTTTCACTCTCCTCTCTTAAATGCACAATCGCTCTATTCAGCCTGAACATAAGAGATGTGTTCAATGAGCACGTCTCAACGGCGCACCGTCTGGGCTAGAGTGGATGTGCATAGTCCTCCGGCTGAGCTGCTGCTGTCAGCACCAACAGGAAACACACACTGAGGACATCGATGGCAGTCATGGCCTGTCACTGACCAGGGCCCCTTCCTCCCTCAAGTGCCTGGGTCACCTTTTGATCCCCCAAACCCATCGAGTGAAGTTTTTAATGGGAACTTGACAGGAACCTGTCAACCTAAACCATAGTAAACCACGCAGGTGAAGAAGTTTTCTTGCAGGAGTATCTCTGGCATGGCTGTGCTATAGTTGGAGGCATCTCCCGGGTACTGCAGCTGCTGGCACTGCTGCAACCTCCTCCTCAAGTTCAAGGTCACTGCATGAATTGAAGCCTGTAAAAAGGCCACGGGAGGACTCACCACTACCCGGCTGCCCTCGGCACAGAAGGGACGCAAGACGTGGTGCCTGTATGGTGCCTTCCTGTCCAATGCCGTGGGCACCTCCAGTCTGGGCTGCGGCTCATGACTGGGGTGGCGATACGTGGATTTTATGGACATTAGGGTTTTAAACCCTACGAGATCCTATGTTATAAATTTCAGTGGCTGAGGCCATATTGGAACAGAGACACTCATAGAGATTAATAGCGGGAGAAGAGCGCCAGCCTGGTTTGCGGAACAATAAATGTTTCCGAATATTGCCACAAGCAGGGTTGCTAGCCGGCGATGGCATCTCCACTGCAGAGAGTGAGTAACTGCTCGCGTCACCAAGGGCAGGTGGGGGGCGTGTGTTACTAATTTGTACGCGTCAGTTAGTGGAGCTTGTTTTCACGGCAAAAGATGGGAGCTGCGCACACTGAGGAAGCCGGCGGAGTGGGCGCCCGCTGACGGGGCACCTCCATCCTCGTCTCCAAGTGTGCTCTCGGAGGGCATCGAACCAAACCTCAGTGGGGGAGGAGAACGACTCACTCTACCCAGTGGGCACGAGAGAAGAAACTCTGCCTGACACAGTCATTGCAGTGACGCGGGAGGAGGAAGCAAAAAACCGTCAGCATCCCACGATCTCACAGGATGTTAAACGGGGCCATGGCCCAGCAGCTGCCTTTTTATCTACAGCAAAGCTGAACTCCTCAGCACTGAGTCACAACCTGGGAGAAGACGGAGACGGTGGCCTTCCAAAGGGATTAAGCTTCACTGGGAAATGTCAAAAACCATCTTCAGAAATTTGATCAGAACGTCCCACAAGCACCGTAAAAACAAGAGCCGCAGCGTGTGGAGGGGTGTTTCTCAGTGACGTAGCCGAGCACTCTGCAATCAACACGCAGCAGGTGCAAAAGGACATGCCAACCGCGCCCACCCGCCATTGCGCTGAAACTGAGGGCGTGCAGGGGCCGGAGAGGCGGGCGTGGCGGGCGTCCTGTCATCTCACTCCTGACAAGTCGGGATATTTTAACGTGGTGGAAAACCTCCCCAGACTAGGGTGTACGCTACGACAATCCGATCCACTGCAGACCTACGGCAGCTGCTTTTAAAGAACAACAATGTGGTTCTGTGCAAAAGGCTACCTGACGGCCATCTCCTAGGAACGGAGGGGCTGCCCTGCGGCTGCTGCCCGAGCGGGAGCGCAGGCTGTGGCAGAAACGCCTGCTTCTCCCTCGCGAGCGGGGACGAAAACAGTTCCAGAAACACACACAAAACCATAGCAATTTTTTGAAAGTGGGGTCTGACAGTAATTTCCCACCTGTGATAGGATGATCACATTTGCTCTCCCTGATAAGACGGCTTTCGTACAGCTTTAGGGAGACAGCACACCCTCACCAGGCCCTGCGCAGGTAATGAGACCCGGACTGTCCCAGGGCAGTCCTGAGGTGGTACAGACTCTCCCAGAGGGACCTGCGCACTGGGTGTCCTTCCTGCCCACTTGCAGGGTCCACAGGCACGCGTGGCCCTGGCCAGGCCCACGACACGTGCCATACATGACTCCCCCAGCTCCAGGCACCGCAGCTGTGCAGCCAACCCCACGCTGAGGCCCAGCCCTGTCCTTGGGGAGCAAAGCCCGGGGCTTCATGAGGTCTAGGAGCCCCCAGCTTGGTAAAACCTGAATACAGACACACGGGAGGGGAGGACGCGGACACAGAAGGGCCCTGGGGGAGGGCACCGCCCCGCTGAGGTGCGGCCCGAGGCGGTACATCGTCCCAGGCCGCAAAGACCCACACCTCGTGTGCTCGTGTGTTGCGCTTTAACCCTCCAGACCCAGGGCAGCCCAGGCCTTGGTGACCGAGCGCAGCCCCGGGGAAGTGGGCTGGATTTGCACCTTTCGTGGTCCTAGAGCACAGGCTCTGCGTGGGCAGGCCTTGCTGTGGTCTTGTTTGCTGCTGCGCTCCGGGCACTGCGGAGAGCCTTGGCCACACAGCGGGCTGCCCAGTGAGTGAGTGAGTGAATGCATGGGGGCCGCCCGCCCGCCCGCCGGCCTCTTCTCCAGGCTTCCCCTCTGGCGTTCACTGTGACAACAAGGGGCTCGTGTCGTGACTCGAACCCAGAGGCTTCGTCGGTGGTGTGTGGTGCTGGGTAGGTGCCGGCACAGGCGTTTCCCCTTGTCCCCGCCCAGCTGCCCAGGCTGCCTGGGAAACACGATTCGGACAATGGCACCCAGCCCCCCGGTGCGGCGCGGCCCCCACCGGCCGCGAGGACTCACAGGGTTGCTTCTCATTGCTCCTCCCACGGCCCGGGCTGCTTTGGGGTTGCCCGCCAGGGCTGCTAATTGCTGGTAAGAAACCGTTTCTCCGAATTTCACAACCTTCAGCAGCTTCCATAACACCTGTCTGGTGAACGAATCTGAAAGGAAGAATGCAGAATGCGTTATTTGGACCATGGCTCCAACAGCTCTGATACAAACAGCTGCCAGTCCCGACACAGAAAATGCGTCCACACAAATGGAGGTGTTACACTCAATTAAAACCCGGCGCCCACAGTGCCCTGTCACCATGTCGCCAGGCAAGGAGAAAGGCGTGCGAGGCAGGGTGCAAGCAGGCTGGCCCCGTGGGAGACATCCCCAAGTCCCCTCCTCCCACGTTCCACGCAGGACTGTGTGCGACGCTCTTCCCGTATCTGGGCACGGTAAGTCCGCGCACGGCTCAGGTAACGAGCACGGAGTCCCTGCCTGCCTACCTACTTGGAAACCTTTTGTCTGGCTGGTTATTTTCCAACTTCAGCTGGGACAAAGGAGGAAAGAGCAGCCGTGGGCCAGGCGGCGAGATCACGCTAGCTGTCCACACCCCGCAGCGCTGAGGATCCCCCCAGCTACTGCTCGGAATGCCAAGCCCCGTGGCACGCAGGGGCTGCCAGTGACCTTGGCTGCAGGCATCTTTAATGAATAGGGCTGCAAAAATAAAATAACTTTATTCCCATTTTAATTGACTAACCACATCAAATCGCATTTGCACTGCGTCCTGCTGCAGGAATGAATAGGTCAACGCACGAGAACGTTCTCTGCCTCTAGGTTTGAAAACTGTTTCCTCAGCGTGGAGTTTGTGGGAGAGAAGCCCAGGCACGCGAAGGAGGCTGCTCTGAATCGATACCTATTGTCTTTGCAAGGGGGACACGAGGCTCAGGAGCACTGGAGACGGAGCCACGTCCTCCAGCACAGGGCCGGAGCCCTCCGGGGGCAGGAGCCTCCGAATGGCCGCACACAGGGAAGGGCTCCGCAGGCAGGAACCATGTTCCGAGTGTGTCCACGACAGCGCTAATTACACTTGGTGCCAAGCTGGCAAAGTGCGATTTGGTTCTTAAAGGAAACACACCCTTACATGTGTGTTAAATAATAAAAATCACTTCTTAACTGAAGGGAACGATAATCACTTCACTGGGAAAAAAATCTGTTTAGCCTTTATTATAACATTAAGCAAATTAAACATCAGCATAATCCAGGTGATACTAGAAAAGGGTCATCAAAGAAATTAACTTTGTTGTTCATTAATTTACATGGATTAGTAGAGGGCAGGAAGATAGCAAATGTGCTCTAGTTTTTTATGATATAATTTCAAACTGTACACCATTTGTGGCAGGAGGGTGACTTTGGGGTTAATCAGACTGATTTGTCCTTTTAATTGCTTTCTATTCAAAGAAAATTCATTAGATAATGTTCTCTTCAAAATTCATGAATCAATTTAACTGAAGAAACCACATTAACAGCTTTGGGTTCATTAGCACATGCGGTTGTGTTACCGGCTGATTGCTGGGGGGGTTTCCTTGTGCAAACACACTCTGTTTACTGTCATTTCTTCAGAAAGCCTTTTGAAATCAAACTGTTAATCGTTATTGTTGTTGTTGTTGTGCCTGACTTCGAAAAAGGGAAGAAAAGCGAGGTAGCCTGGTGGAGGAGGAGAGATTTCAGGGGCAGCAGTCTTGGAAAAGAAACAGTAAAAGCAGCCCGGCGGTGCTGCGGGGAACAGGCCAGTCTCCCGCCTTCCTCGGAGAGCACACAGAGTTGGTGGCTTTGTTTCTGTGCTTTGACCTGGGGAGAAGATGCTGCCCAGGGTTTCTGGGAGAACAGCCTGGAACTTTACTAAACCTGTAAGAAAAAAATAGAGGGAGGCGTGTGCAAACTCTACTGGAGCACGGAGCGGTTCTGAGAAACAATGGCACGGTGCCAACGCCGTGTCTGAGCGCCAGCCTCGAGTGCCGCTCTGACAGATGACTGCCAAATTACGGAGCACCTTTCTCCTCAACTGTAAAAGTGTCGTGTAATAAAACACTTACACGTCCGCATATGAGCACAGAGTTTATCAAACACGTTCAGCTTCGCTGTCGGTTTTTCATGGGAAACCAGCTCTTAACTGGTACATACCAGGCCATGTATCAGGAAGCACAGCTCAAAGAATGCAATATTTAGCAATCAAGTACG
The DNA here is from genome assembly GCF_000956105.1 of Propithecus coquereli. Taxonomy (NCBI): domain Eukaryota; kingdom Metazoa; phylum Chordata; class Mammalia; order Primates; family Indriidae; genus Propithecus; species Propithecus coquereli. The sequence continues at coordinate 1,064,850 of NW_012153175.1, read as the reverse complement.
TCGTCTTACATATGTATCTGAAAACTCAATTTCACCCTGTAGGGAGCAAATGCATTAATTAGTTTAAGCAGCTCTCAAAGACAGTGCCTTTAATCCTAACCTGCACAAAATCGGATGGCTGAGCTGCCCCCTTTTTGGGGAGGGGTCAACACTTTAAGTATCTTTCTAAAATGGAATGAAATCTTCTCATAAAAATTAACACATGTTGATGGGGAAAATATAATTTCTTGAGGTCGAGGAGACTATGTCAGTCCTCAGCGGCTGGCCCGATAATTTCGCGTGGCCCAAAGGGACTGCCATTAAAATATCATCCTTCTCTCTCATCCCGGTCCTCTCCGCAGGGCAAGCCCGAGACCCCGGCGCTCTGTGAAGCAGCCTCCAAATGCCACATTCTGGATGTTCCTTTCCTTTGCTTCTCTCCTCTTCTTGTCTTCTCTCCAAACTCATCCTTCTTCCTGCCTGTTCTGGGGTCCCGTGTATGTCGCGCTGTGTTTACGTGCCCGGGGTGAAGGGACACTCGGCGGGAGGCTGACCTGCTTTGTACAGTTTCCTCATCTTACAGACACGGGACGTGGCAGATTTCACTTTGGGTGGCTGCTTAAATACATCCACTGTAACAAATCTAGCCGGCAGAGGACTGTTTTCCAAATTCTCTCTCTGCCTGGATTGTACATCTTCAACTGGAGGCCGGATGCCATTTTTTGATGTTGGCCTCAGGAGAAGTTTTGTGTCACCGACACCGGTTTTTATGCAAGTTCTTTTCATGCCACATTACGGGAGTGGAGATCAGGGCTCTGAGCAGGGCCGACTCACACACTTGGACCAAGTCAAGCAAGCCCAGCTGGTGCGGAAGATGCCGCACACCAGGAGCCCGGCAGGAGGACACAGAAGGGACCAGCCTGGCTGAGCTGGGACGAGTTCCTTCCTTCTCCTGGGCCTCTGTCTCCCCTCCATGATAAATATCGTCTTAAGAGCCACCTTGACAAACAAGTCTGTGCCTCACTGCTCATGTCCAGGCCCGGAGCACAGCTGGCCGAAGGCAGGGCTGGCCTGGAAGCCGGCTCTCTCAGAGATCAGCACTTAGATTCAAGGACCGGGAGCCTCCTCCCCTGTGCCGCAGAGCCCTGCACTTGTGAGTTCTTGGAGAAGAGTCTCTTTCCTTCCACCACCACAGCCCCCTGGGGGGTCATCTTTGTCGAGGGGTGTGGTTTCCCGAGGTGGGGCCTGCCTGCAGCAGCCCAGGCCTTGGGGCCCTTCCTTGGCCAGGCTGTGGCTAGGGGGGCACGCTCTGGCCCAAGTGCAGCCTGCAGGGCCCTGACTGCCTGGCAGCGTCTCAGCAGCTGTGCCTGGCCATGGACTCAGCCTGCAGAATCCCTGGCAACAGAGAGCACTGCCCAGCTCCCGCCACGTGCCCTGCCAGGGCAGCAAGTGCCTGGAAGGGGCTCCCCAGGAGCTGGCGTCCACGGCACGCGTTACAGCTATTTGACCTCATGTTGCCTGGCCATCAACAGTAGCCAGAATAAACTTTTTTGAGGAATGAACCTGAAACACGGAGCTGGAGGGAAACAGGGGCTCCATTGCAGGTAAAATGGAGCAGGCACACTGTCTTTGGTTTCTCCCACTGGACACCTTTACAAAAAGCCGGGCAGAGGGCGCAGAGCAGCTAGGCAAGGGCTGAGGGGAGTTGGCAGTATCAGGCAGACCGGGGAAGGTGCCAGGACTCGGAAATACTGCCAGAAAAATAAATGTGCACGTCATTTCCCCTCCTCGTCCCTGGCCTGGACGTACCACAGCCTGAGCCCTGAAGGTGGCCCTGGCACAGACGGCATGCCAGGGGCTCTACTCCACCTCCAGGAGGTAAGCACGTCTCCTCCTGCTGCGCTTTGAGTGTGTCTCCAAAAAGTTCTCTTAATTCCAGTGTAACAATATTATCAGGCGATTAGGCCGTGAGGGCTCTGCTGTCACGAATGGATTGATGCTGTTATTGGGGGAGTGGGTTAGTTATCAAGGGACTCTGGCCTCCCTTTTCTCTCTGTCCTGCATACTTGCTCACAACGTGATGCCTTCTGCCATGGGATGACCCTCGCCAGCCACCAGCATTATGCGCTTGGACTTCTCAGCCCCAACCGGGAGCCAAATAAACGTCTCTTTTTGGTCTGACCCCCAGTTTGGGGTATCCTGTTATAGCAGCGGAATATGGACCAAGGCACCTATGCTCAGAGAGAGTGAGGGAATCACCCCTTTTTGGTATTATCTCTGAACTCCTGTGCCTCATCCCCTCCCTAAACCATCCTTTAGTGGTATGGTCTGGTAATGGGGGCCACAAGAGCCTAAGCTTCTGAGGAAGAGATGGTCCCTTCCTGATGGGATGAGGTATGGTCCTCCCAAGAGGTGGGAGTCCCCACTGCCTTGCTTTTTTCCTTTCTCTGTGTTTCTGCCACCTGGCTGCAGATCAAGTTTCAGCCACAGGAAGTGTGTACTATAGAGGGGCGAACAGAGTCACAGCTTTCTGTCCAGGAGACTGAAAAGTGAGCCCTGAGAACTCAAAAGTACCAGGGAGATTGTGGAGAAAGAGGAATTTGTGAAAGCAAGCCCAGAAATTGTTCATAAATTCCTGGATTCACCTGTCCATGTGAGCTGTCCATTTACCCATCTGTACACATGTGGATCTGAGCCTAAACCAAAGACTTTAAGAGTAAGATTTAGGCACTGCTAGGTCTCATAGTGGCTCTGAGTGATGAATAAAAGGACTGATCTGAAAAGGCTTTGAAAATGGAACAAACATCAAAATCATAACCCACAGAAGATAGATCAGAACTTATGTACTAAATACAACCAGGCTGACCACCTTCTCCTAAAACAAAAAATATCAACATTATCCACAGGATTTATATAAGAATCAGAGTCTCATAATATTCAAAATACCTGGGAAACAATTCAAAATTACTAAACATGCAAATTATCAGGAAAAGCACAACTCACTTGGAAAAGATAATCAACACATGCCAAGTCTGAGATGACACAGAAGTTAAAATCATCTGATGAAACCTTTAAAGGATCTACTACAAAAATGACGCAAGAAGGGAAAATGCTCTTGAAACAAATAAAGACACAAATCTCCATAAAGAAATAGAAGCTACCAAGAATCAAATGGAAAATTTAGTACTGAAAAATACAATAACCAAAATAAAAAACTGCACTCCATAAGATCAATAGCAGAATGGAGATGCCAGAGAAAAGCATCGATAAAACAAGAAAAATTATCTAATCAGAACAACAGAGAGAAAAGGTATTTAAAAGAAAAAAGCTAAAAACCAGAAAGAATCTTGGGGCCACGTGAGACAAAGTCAAAAGATTCATTTACGTTATTGGAGTTTCAGAAGGAGAGAAAAAACTGAATGTAGAAAAAAAATTCAAAGAAATAATAGCTAAAAATTTCTCAAAATTTGGCAAAAGATATACAACTACAGATTCAAGAAGCCCATCAAACTGCAACCAGGATACCCCCAGATACACCATACTCAAATTGCTGAAAGCTAAAGACAAGGAAAAAAGTCTTGAAAAACAGAGAAAAACAATGCATTATGTATAGGGGCACAGTCAATTGAATGACTATGGAATTCTCATCAAAAACTACTGAGGAAAGAAGGAAGTAAAACAGTAATTTCAAAGTCCTGAAAGAAAACTAAAAACAAAAAACAAAAACCCTATCAACTCAGAATTCTATATACAATTTTTAAAAATACTTTCAGCAATGAAGTTAAAGACATTTTCAGATAAGAAAAGAAAAACTAAGATAATTAATTGCCAGTAGACTAGATTTTTAGAATGGCTAAGAGAAATTCTTTAGAAAGAAGAGAATTAATACTAGAGAGACGTTTTGGAACATTATGAATGCAGGAAAAGTAAATATATGGATAAATCCCACAAGCTATTCTTCTCCTGAGTTTTTCAAAATATGTTTGATGGCTGTAAGCAAAAATTATAACATTGTCAGATGAGATTTTCAATGTGTATGTAGATGGAATACATAAGATGTTATAATATTATGAAAAATTAAAAGGATCTATATAGTCATAAGGTTTCAATATCTCACTTAAAATTGTAAAATATAGATTCTATTTAGGCTGTGAAGGTATATAAGTACTATAATCCATAGAATAATGATTAGAAAAACTACAAAGAGATATAGTAGAAAACAAGTAAATTAAAACAAAATACTAATGAAAGTTAAAATAGCCCCAAAGAAGGAAAGAAAGAAAGGAAAGAGAAACAAAAACCAGAGGGAACAAACAGAAAACAAATGATAAAATGTTAGACTTAAATTCAAACATATGAACAGTTACATTAAATGCAAATGGTCTAACCACACAAATGAAAAGAGATTGTTACAGTGGATAAAAAATAATCCAAGAAAGTGCTGTCTATAAGAAATTTCAAATAATGGCTACAGGTAGGTTAAAAGTAAAAAGATATACCATGCAAACACACTAATAAAGTTAACATAAAATAAAGTAGATTTAAATTCAAAGAAAATTCCCAGGGGTAAAAAAGAATATTCCATAGTAAAGGGTCAATTCACAAAAACAACACATCAATCCTAAATGTATAATGCCTAACAACAGAGTTTCAAAATCCGTGAAGCAAAAATCATCAAAGGAGAATTAGACAAATCCACATTTATATTTGGAGACTTGAACACTTCTCTTTTAGTAATCAATAGAACCAGGTGACAGAAAACTACTAAGGATATACAACTGAAAAATATCAACAACCAACTGGATCTAATGGACATTTATAGAACGCTCTACCCAGTAACAGTAGAATACACATTCTTTCCGAGTGCATATGGAACAATAACCAAGATATACCAGCCTGTAGTCTGTATTCTGGGTCATAATTTTAACACATGTAAAATAATTGCAATTATACAAGTTATGTTCTCTGATCATAATGAAATTAGACTAGAAATCAATCAGAAAGATAACAGAAAAATGTCCTGAACATTTGGACAGTAAATAAACCACTTCTAAATAATCTATGGGTCAAAGAGGAAGTCTGAAGGGAAATTAATACACTGAACAGAACAAAACTGAAAATGAAGAATATTAAAGTATATGGAACACAGCTAAAGCAATATTTAGAGGAAAATTTACAGTTTTTAAGTACTTTTATTAGAAAAGAAAGGTCTCAATAATCTGAACTTCCAACTTAAGAAACCAGGAAAAGAAGAGCAAAGTAAATCCAAAACAATGAGAAAGAAAGAA
>NW_012153175.1:1041953-1058052 GCF_000956105.1 Propithecus coquereli | reverse complement strand
AAAGATGCTAAGAGTCCAAAAATCAAAGTCACAGATTGGGAGAAATTATTTGCAAAACACATAGCTGATAAAGGACTTGTACTGCAAATAAGCAAAGTCTCTTGAAATTCAACATTAAAAAAAAATCAAATAATCTCAATTAAAAATATGGACAAGTCTGAACAGATACCTCATCAAAGAATATATACGAGATGACTAATAAACATAAAGAATGATATTTAACATAATTTGTCTTTAGGGAGCTGCAAATTAAAATGAGATATGCTTATCCACCTATCAGAAAGGCTAAAATCCCAAAGCTGGCAGAACCAAAACCTGCGGCAAGCAGAGCAACAGGGATGTTCATTCACTGCCGGTGGGAATACAAAATGGTCCAGCCACTTTCAAACAGTTTGTGATTTCTTACAAGCCAGAGTCTTACCATGTGATCCAGCAGTTGCACACCTAGGTATTTACTCAACCGATTTAAAAACTCGCATCCTCACAAACACTTGCCTGTGAATGTTTATAGCAGCTTCATTCATATTGCCAAAAACTGTGCACTATGTCAAGATGCCCTGATAGGTGAATGGATAAACTACGGTATCTCCATACAATGAAATATTACTCAGTGACAGAAATAAGTGAGCTATCAAGACACAAAAAGACATGGAGGAAACTTAAATGTATATTTCTAAGTGAAAGAAGCCAGTCTGAAAAGGCTACATACTGTATGATCCCAACTATATGACATTCTGGAAAAGGCAAAACTATACAGACAGAAAAAAGATCAGTGGTTTCCAGGGGTACAGACGGGGGAGAAGAAGGGAGAAATGAATGGGTGCAGCAGAGGGTAGTGAAACTGCGCTGTACGCCACTGTCATGGTAGAAAGGTGGCATTAGACATTTGTCAAAAGCCATAGAAACTTACATTGCAAAGAGTGAACGTGAGCAATGTGTGCAAATTAACAAAAACAATAAAACACGTAGAAGATGAGGGACCCTGTGACAAGAGAATCTCACTGTATTACGAATGCATGAAACATCCTCACTGAAGGAGCAGGTAGGTGGGGACTCTTTTAAAAGTAACTTTGGAAATGAGTGGAGACTAAGATTCGAGGCAAAGGGAACTGCAGGTAAGTACTGAACTCGAGTTGATAAAATTGTTTCCTATGAGCATATGTGTTAAAATTTTTGATACTGTTATATATGCATACTGGGCTTGAACGATTAAGTAAATGGAAGGAAGAAAGTGGGAGCTGGGCTTCTCACTGTTAGTGGGTATTTACAGATAAGCAAGCGGCGGTGGCTAGACTAATCCATGTGATTATGGGTTAAAGTTGTAGACATCAGTATGAATGTCTGGCTTAATACACACACAGTAGTTGCATATAAAAACATTTATAACATGTGTCTATACATGGCACACACATCTATTTCTGTGATCTGTCAACCGAGAAGACTTAGAAGCAACAATATCCCAGTGGCAATGAGCAAACCTAGTGGCCAGACTTTGGTTTCTAATACTATTTTATAATAAAAGGTCCTTCAAGAAGTGACCTTTTTTTCCTAGGACTAGGGCAGGAAATATACAAGACAAGCCTGGAGCACCTTGTAGTGTCAGAAAGTAAGGATATGCTGGAAACGGAGATGCAACAAACAAAAACAAATCCCAAATAAATCACAATGATGTAAGTCAAAGGGACACAGGAGCAAAATGAAAAAGCTTCCCATGGCCAAAGCTGGAACAATTTCAGCAACAAAATCAAGTAGTATTGGATTACAATCCAACATATAAAATAAATATCCATCATCTATACAGTATAATGATTGAATAAACAAAGGAGAAGAGACAAATCTCCCATGCAGAATTCCCAGTAACTTACGTAGGTATTCTCCTCTCAAGGAGAGGCATAACTCCCCGTTCCTTAGGTATGTTAAATACAGTGACTTCCTTTGAAAGAGAACAGTATTGAGGGGAGGGGGAGGAAGAGTAACTTTTTTGGTGGAGAAACCTAACAAACAACACTACTTCACCCAGGTGATCAAGATCAACATCAACAGTGATAAATTATATTGATGATATGAATCTTTGATATGATTTGATAAAATGGAACTTTACCTATATGGTTTTCCTCCTGAAAACCCCTAATTCCATTCCAATCATGAGGAAAACATCAGACAAATTCCAAAAGAGGGACATTCTACAAGATGTTAACCAGTACTCCTCAAAACTGTCTAGGTCATCTAAAACAAGGAAAACCTGAGAACTGGTCACAGCCAAGAGGAGCTGAAGGAGATAAGATGAATAAATGTAATGTAGTATCATAGGTGAGATGGTAGAATGGAAAAAGGACATTAGGTAAATACTAAGAAAATGTGAATAAAGTATGGACTTTAGTTAACAATAAGGTATTGCTAATTGTAATAAATGTACCATACTAATGTAAGATGTCAATTATAAATGTCATAATAAATATAAATGGCATAATTATAAATGGGAGAAATGGGTATGGGGTATCAGGGAACTATCTGTATTAACTTTCCAATTTTCTATAAATCTAAAACTGTTTTAAAAATAATGTCTATTAAAATAAATTATCTGCCATATTAACATCCTTATGAAGAAAAATGTATAATCATATCAATTAAGGCAAAAAAATTTAATATAATTCAACATCCATTCATAGTAAAAGCTCTCAGCAACCTAGGAATAGAAGGTAATTTCCTCAACCTGATAAATGTATCTATGAAACCCTACAGCTAACATCATAACTATGAAAAATGGAATGTTTTTCTCTCAAGATTGAAAACAAAGCAGTGATGTCTGCTCTCACCAGTCCTATTCAACAACTCAGTGGAAGATCTAGACAGTGCAAAAAAGAAATAAAAGACATTCATGTTAGAAAAGAAGAAATAAAACTGTCCCTATTTGCAGACAACATGATTCTCTATGGCAAAATACACAGGAATCTATAAAAAACAAAGTCTTTATAACTAATATGTGAGTTTAGCAAAGTCACTAGGTACAAGGTCATCGAACAAAAATCAATCACATTTCTGCGTACCGCTGATAATGGTGCAAACCAAAATGTAATGCTTAGATATAAATCTAACAAATTATATTACAGGGTCTGTCTGCTGAAAATTGCAAAATGCTGATAGAGAAATCAAAGAATACCTAAATAATCGGAGAGACATACCATGTTCATGGAAGTCCCAATATTATAATGATTTTAATTATTCACAAACTGATCTATAGGGTTGTTATTCTAATCAAAATCCCAAGAGAATTTATTGTAGCTATAGACAAGTTGATACTAAAATTTATATGGAAGGGCAAAGATCTAGAATAGCCAAACCATTTTACAAGAGACAAAAAAAGTAAGAGAAATCACACTGACTGGTTTCAAGACTTTACTATGTCATAATAATCATGTATGAGGCATTTTTAAAGGAATACATACCCAGATTGATGGAACAGAAGACAAATTTCCAAAATAGACCCACTGGAGTATGGCCTAATGCTTTTTTTTCTTTTTTTGAGACAGAGTCTCACTCTGTTGCCCAGGCTAGAGTGCCATGCGTTTGAGGTTGCTCACAGCAACCTCAAACTCCTGGGCTCCAGTGATCCTCCTGCCTCAGCCTCCCGAGTAGCTGGGACTACAGGCATGCACCACCACGCCCGGCTAATTTTTTCTATATATTTTTAGTTGTCCAGCTAATTTCTTTCTATTTTTAGTAGAGACGGGGTCTCGCTCTTGCTCAGGCTGGTCTCGAACTCCTGAGCTCAAACAATCTGCCCGCCTCGGCCTCCCAGAGTACTAGGATTACAGGCGTGAGCCACCGTGCCCGGCCGCCAAATGCTTTTTCACAAAGGTGCAAAGGCATTTCACTTCATTTGAAAGTAAATTATAAGATTTTCAAAAAGTGGAGCTGGAAAACTGGATATTGATATGCAAATAGTTGAACCCTGATGCAAACCTCATGCCTTATTTGAAAAAACCCTCAAAATGTAGCATAGATATAAAACATTAGACTAAAAAAAGAAGAAAATATGAGAAATCTTTATAACCTGGGATTAGGAAAATAGTTCTTAGGTATGTCCCCCAAAGCATGATTCATCAAGAGAAAAATAAATAAATTGGACTTCAGTAAAAAGGAAAAAATTGTGAAAAAAATTGGTCTGAGAAGGTTAATGTTAAGAGAATAAAAGACCAGCAACAGATTGGGAGAAAAATATTTGGAAATAACACATACAGCAAAATAGTCATATCCAGAATATACAACAAATTTTCCAAACTCCACGATTCTAAACTCAAACAAACCCAATAAACCACCTAATTAAAAAAAAGACAAAAAACTTGGACACTTTCCCAAAGAGGATATAAAGATGGGCCAATAAGAACATGAACAGACTTTTGATAGGAACGGCCTTCAGGGAAATGTGAATTAAAGCCATAATAAGATACCATTGCGTATCTATTGCAATGGCTAAAACAAACAGATAAATGGGGATGTATCCATACCGTGGAATACTCCTTGGCAATGAAAAGGAACACATGATAAATACAAGCAACAACTTTGATCAGTCTCAAAGGCATTATGCTGAGTAAAATAAGTCAGGCCAAAAAGGTTAAATAACGTCCAATTTCATTTATATGACACTTCCAAAAATGCAAAGCCACAGTGGTGGAGAACAGGTCGTGGCTGCTAAGAGAGGGTGGGGCTGGGGCTGGGGTGAGGGGAGGCAGAAACTACAAAGGGGAGCACAAGGAGTTTCTGGGTGCTGGAACCCCTCTGTATCCTCATTACGGTAGTGGTTACAGAAATCCATGTGTTAAAATTCACGGAACTGTACAAAGTCAATTTTACTACATGATAATTTAAAAAATAAATTAACAAAAAGATGAGGGAAAACACAGTTTCCAGTTGTCTTTTCTTTAATCAAAGGGAGTTTTCTCCCCAAAGTTCAAGACACCAGGGAACAGAACTTCCTATTTAAAAGGGAATCTAGGTCACGTTTTCTGCAAGATCTTTCCCCTCTGCAAGCCCCCCGCCCATGCTGTCACATGACACTGTCACCATGGTGGGCTCCTCCAACAGACTGAGCTCACTGAGGGCGAGGCATCTGCCTGGTGGGTCTCTACGCTAGCAACAGTACTGTGGGCGACCCAGAGTAGGCATCAGTGAGCACCTGCCGGGTGAATGCAGGCTGGCAGGTGCAAACACGGAGCCTGGAGACAGTGGACAGCACCGTCTTCTGTAAGTGCAAGCAGGGCCCGGACTGACCAGCTGGCATCTCCTTCAACCCAGCCAGGAGGGACCCCATAAACTTGCACCCATGGCTAGAGCCATGGCCCCTCGGGACTTGTGCTGCCTGTGGCTCTGGTGGAGGTCATGGCCCTAAGGGGAAGTACTGAGAGATGCTGGGAGGAGGGGTGCCCTCTGGCTGGCTCTGTGACACCCAGGGAGATCCTGGGTCCTGCATGGCCAAGGCCTCTGCAGACTGCCGTTGCCAGGTTGGTGATGGGCTCAGCCTTACATCAGGCATGGGGTGTGCGGAAGGGAGCAGGTGACGCTGCAGCTTTAGTGCAGTCCTCGAGGAGCGCAGTGTATGAAAGGAGCACTACCCTGGGCCTCACAGGTGCTTGGCTGGCAGAAGGGGGACAACCTGGGCCTGGCTTGCTTCAAAGGTGGGGCTCAAGGCTCCGACTCACACACTTCACCTGGGCTGGGCGACCAGGTTAGTTTGTACGTGCTCTGCAGGCCGAGCCCAGCGTGTGAAGGTGATTGTACCCGGTGCCTGGGCCCATTCCCGCTCCAGCCCTCTGGACTCCTTGCTTAGAAGACCCAGCAGTGGGGTTTTCTGCACCTGTCAGGCTGAGCCCGGAAACCCAGCCTGCAGGACTGGATATGATCACCGTCTCTCATTTCTGGAATGCCTTTGGGGGAAGGTTTCGAACATGTGCTTGAGGCTGAAGGACAAAAATGCAGGCTTTCCCCCTACCCAGCCGGATGTCATTATCAGGGAAGCAGAGGTGTCCTCACAGGGGCGGGGCGTCCCCTTTACCTGGCCCAGCTCTGAACAGGACCAGACGGCCTGTGCCTGCAGGGTGGCCTCCCGTGGGAGCTCCCACGGTGCACTGAACACTGCAAGGGGCTCTCTTCTGAGGCAGCCATTCGAGTTCCTGGTGGATCCCTAAGAAGGTTCAGAGAGCTGAGCCAGGGCGGGCTTTCTCACCCAGATGGGAAACCAGGCGGTCCCCCAGCTCCGCTCCCTGGAGGCGGAACTCCCGCTGGGGCGATGGGGTGGGGGCTGAAGAGTGGGGCAGGCCATCTCTCTGCTAGCCAGGGTACAGCAGAGGGACCGTCCCAAACACAACTGGGTGTGCTGGAGATGGCCCTCAGAGCTTCAGACTCACTCCTATCAGTCCTGGCTGCTGTGACGGCAGGAGGGACCGCCTACAGCTGGCTCGTGAACAACAGCTGGCTCGTAAACAACGTCCTCTTTCCACGGGCTACGCGCTACGTGTGCATATCACACGGTGGCTACGAGATACGCTGCTTAAGCGAAAACAATTGGATTTATTTCGCCACGTCAGCCACGACCTCCACAACCTCACAAGGGACGGAGGAAAAGCTAAGAAGGAAGAGTTTGCAGACCGACACTCAAGGTTCAGGGATCCACCCTGTGCTTTCACTTAGCAAGCTCCAGACCAAGTCAGACTAGATGACTGACGTCAGCCTGGGCCAGGGGAGGGCTGTGAGCTTCCCGACAGTGGGCGGGGACAGGTGGTGGAACCCAGAGTCTCCCTCAGGATGGGAAGCCACGTTGGGAAGACAGCGATGCCACCGACACACTTCTGTCCACTGACAGCTGACGGAGAGCTGCTGATGGAAGCTGCAAGGACCGCTCTGACTCACAGAGAGCGACACGTGGTGGGTGTGTGTGGGCGAACAGAGCCCCAGGTCAACGCTGATTTCGAACATCCCATGCAACATGCTGTGAAATACTGTGCCCTTAGCTGGCAAGCACCAACGCGGTCGTCCTCTGGCCCAGAGATGGTAAGGGACGTGCGAGAGCAGAACCGGCAGGTGGGCCTCGGTCTTGGGGGACGAGCAGGCATTTGCAGGCTGGGAAGAAGGTGGGTATCCCAGATAGACCAGAAATGACCCCAAACTGCCTGCCACAGGCCACATACACAGTGGCAAAGGGAGAACCGGGGAAGGCGACTGATGGGGTGGTGGCTGTTTCACAGGCAGGTAAGAACAGGCTGCCTAGAAAGCGTTCAGATGCAGCTCCGTTTTCTACCGATCATCACTTTTGCAAGGGCTACACCTGGAGTAACCACTTCCCAGCCAGAGAACCTGGTCCTCAGCATGGGATGTCACGGTCCTCTGGCACTGCTGACTGCCGTGGGTCACACGCGCAGAGGCAAGACTCCACCCAGCAGCTCCTTCCGGCCCTGCCCGTGAGCCCGAAACAATCTGCCAGCTAATGGTGGAATTACCTGAAACCATATGCAAAGGCAGAATTCCTGACCTCTAGCCCCAAATTTTTAAGATAAAGGGGGGTATTCCTGCTCCGTCCACATAAGGCACCTATGTCACCCTGAGTGGGGCACACAGCCATTCCTCGGCCGTGCCAGGGCACAGCTCAGCGCTCTCCAGCGGGTGGCGGGGAGACCACACGCTGAGGCGGCGGCCCGGCCATGAGGTCCTCAGTTCCACTCTCGCTCTCTGGGCCCCCGAATTCTACCTCCCTGACCGCCTCCCTCTCGCAAGCCTCTCCCTGACGTCCGCTTTGCAGAGCTGGCATTGAGACCCGCGTTTAACCCATGAGGGCGCCAGAGCTCAGAGCCACAGTCTGACCCGAGGGCCACACAGCCGCAAGGGACCTCTGGCCCATGTCTGGGGCTCTCGCAGGCCTGGAGGGCAGGCCCAGGCATCTGCTGCCTCCGAAAAAGGGGCACAACGAGAAAGACGAGTGACGCATGGCCACCCCATGAGCATGAGAGCAGTGGCAGCACTGAAAACGTCAGTCTCTCCACCGAGCACGTCGGCAGTGGGTAAGCCAGGAAGAAAACCGGCCTCCCTGTGACCGAACTGGAGACTCGTACGAAATCAAGGCCACAGCACTCATGCTCTCCCACACGTCGGGCTCTAAGCGCAAGGGCCACACACAGCCCCGGCAGTCGAGTCTCTTAGCTTTTCCCTTCCTGACGGGCGCTCTCAGGGTGGGCTGCGTGCACCACGTAGGACCGCTCCTCCGCAAGGCTCGGTGTGAAGGCCGGCCCGCCAGAGTGCTCAGGGACGAGGGCGTGCTGCCTTCCAATGTGACCTTTGGGGACAGCTGCACTTTTCAGAGAACACTGGGCACTGCTTCAGGTACTACCCGCTGGCCGACCGATAAGCCCTCAGAGCAGACGGCCTGTTACACAGTGGGCTCGACTTTACCCGGGTCCCACACTATTTCTGCTGGCCTAATAACCAGCACTGGGCAGCAGAATTTTGGACCACTTTTCAAAAGTCTAATCTATTCTTGGGTAGGAAAACCTGCCAACACAGAGTGTTCCAAAGCACCCAACCTAGTTTTTGGCACACAGCAACCAGCCATCACTGGCCTGGTAAATCACACGTGACCCAAGGGCTGAAGGCCAGCTGCAAAGAGAAGTCCCTCGGGTGTTTTGAGCAACGTTGGGGAAGCGGGCATGGGCGCTGTCTTGAAGATGATATTGGTTTGAAACTTTGGTGACTCTAGGGAGCAGCATCGCAGTAAGCGCTAACGTTCCCCAAGCACGGACCATGCACCAGGCACCGTGCAACGTGCTGTCTCCTGTTCAGTCCTCCAGCGGCCCCATGACTCTGGCACTACCCCGTCCCTGTGCAGGTGAAAGTCTCCCAGGCCCAGAGATGGAGCGGCCTGTCCAAGGTCACCCTCAGGAACCTCTCTGCAGGACGGCCACAGCGGAGCTGCCTCCTGGACAACTGTCCTGTCTCCCTGAGGTCTCCCCCTGGTAAAATGAGGTTCCGGCAATGGAACCTGCCGTCAGAGGGTGAAATGAGCTCACCGGCCTGAAAGGTTCTTTCTACCTGGTAAGGACCGCGTGGATTTTCTGGAGTGATTTTTCATCCCGTGACTCTCCTGTCCCCATCACAAGGCTCTCTCAACCACAAGGCAGTTGGGACGGGACAGGAGCCCAAACAGACCCCCTCGCCCCTCCTGGTTTTCCAGGGCCCTCTTGCCCCTCCCCGAGGCGCTATCCAGACAGCTCCACTCGGGCTTTAAATAAGGCTCGTTCTCAGCGGCTGCTGGCAGCAGAGCCTGTGTGCCGCGCTCCGAGCAGGGTGAGGTGGCCCACAGCACCCGGGGTCTGCGGAAGCCCACCTGGAGCACCTGATGACATCAGCCTGGGAGACAAGCATGCCCTTCGGGACCCTGACTCCTAATTCTACATGCACCCACTCTGCTCACTGAAAACTGGTTCCCGGCTCTGCTGACAAGAAAATACACAGTGTTTAAAAAAATTTTAAATCTCCCTTTTGTGACTGGATTAAAATAGGTCAGGAGGAGGGAAGTATCTGGGCCCCAGTGGCCACATGGACATCCCGTTTCCAGCCCTTCCACCTGGGGACACGGCTCGGGCTCTGATCTGGCTGATGCAGGCCCGGCCGGGGTGCAGGTCAGCAGAGATGGTGACGCAGACGCCGACAGACAAGCGCAGCCGTCGTGCCGCTAGCTGCACGCCGAAAAGACTGAGTTCTGCCGTAATTAAAAAAAATAAACTCAGAAACCCACATGAATATAGAAGGTGACATAAACAATATTCAGGTGTAATAGGCTTTTTTAATTTTTTTTTTTTTTTTTTTTGAGACAGAGTCTCACTGTGTTGCCCGAGGTAGAGTGCCGTGACGTCAGCCTAGCTCACAGCAACCTCAAACTCCTGGGCTCAAGCAATCCTCCTGCCTCAGCCTCCCGAGTAGCTGGGACTACAGGCATGTGCCACCATGCTTGGCTAATTTTTTCTATATATTTTTAGCTGTCCGATTAATTTCTTTCTAATTTTAGTAGAGACGGGGTCTCGCTCTTGCTCAGGCTGGTTTCGAACTCCTGAGCTCAAGCAATCCGCCCGCCTCGGCCTCCCAGAGAGCTAGGATTACAGGCGTGAGCCACCGCGCCCGGCCGGCCTTTTTAACTTTTTAGAATAGTAGTCCTTGAAGTGTGGTCTGGGGACTCCTTCAGGGGGTCCCTGTGAGTCTTTCGGGGGGTTTGTGAAGTTGAAACTATTTTCACAGTAATACTTAGATGCCATTTGTTTTTTTAATTCTCATTCTATCACAAGAGCACGGAAGGGTTTTCTGGGGGCTACGTGACATGGCCCCACTGCAGATTAAACGCAGGAGCAGCTCTGAGGACCCAGCCGTCTCCCGCTACGGCAGGTGCGGGGCACTCCATTCTGCAACAGTGGCAACGCCGTTCTCCTGAAGTGTCTGTCTTGGAAAATAGCTATTTTCGTAAGTATGTTACTGTGATAACCTACAGTGTATTTACTATCTTTTTAAAATTCAGTTAATACATTTAAAAAATTCTCAGGTTTAATTTCCAGTATGGTAAATGTACATGATATGACCCATATCGTCAAAAGTTCTTTGGGGCCTCAATAATTTTTGGGCAGCAGGGTCCAGGGGGAGTGATGGCTTGGTGGGTTAGACCAGTCCCCTCCGAGCCTGGCTGGCCCAGCAGCTGGTCCCGGGTGCACCAGGACACGATCTCAGAGCTTATCTCGTGGACGGATTCTACCGTCAGCCCCCAAAAATGAACCTTCTGCCTCGCCAAGGTCTGGGAGGCTCACTCAGGTGAGGGGAGGTGGCAGCACCACCTGGGTGTCTTTATATTCACTTTCCCCATACTTGGAGCCTCCAAACTTATTTAACAAAAGAATTATGCCTAAGACTTTAAGCACAAACTTATGGAAGCCTACAGAGAAATGATTAAACTGTGACTGTCCTGGTATGAATGTGAATAATTATACATTAACACCCTTTACCATTCAAATAATTGTCATTCAGCTCAAAGCCGAATAACTGGCTTTTGAATAGGTGCTAATAGTTTCTGAACCACAGAGGAAACACAGAAAAATATACCGTGCAAAAATCTGAGAGCAGGCGGGGAGGCAAGGCCGAGAGCTCGTGTCCGAGAACGTGGCCCCCAGTGTTGCTAAGGTATCACTGAGGTTAATCATAAAAGGAAAGGAAGTTTTTCCAGTTCTAACTCCATCTGACGTCCTCGCCCCGTGCAAACCTCATCTATACCGTGTTCCGCTCTGGGGCGCTCCTTTCTCTCTGCCCCCTCGCAAGTACTCCAGACCTGCAGGCATGGGACGCTCTGATTCCTGAACGAGTCTATTCTACAAGAACAACTAACAACTGGCTTCACACAATCCTGGACTCACAGGGACACAATCTTGTTATCAAAACAACACGATGGTAGAAAACCTCACGCAAAACCACGTTTTCTGACAGAGTCAGCGACAGCAAGGCCGGCGTCAAATCACATCTTCCCTTTGTTGGCCTCAGTGTGTGACGGCAAAGAGACTAGCTGTGAGTGAATTTTAGACCCCTGTCATTTCATGCTAAATACGTTAATTGTTGTTAAAAACGCCCTATGCATGTATGCGGCCCCTTCCAACCCAGTTCAAGGTCTCCCATGCATTCCATTAGAAACATCTAGAAGCCTTCCACTGGCATTCTTGGTGCGGAGGAGGAAGGAGACACCGAACCCGCTTTATTAGTAGATGTTTCACGTTTGCTCCCGCAAGGCTAAAAATGAGCCTCTCCCGAAACCGGGGCAGCGCCCCACCCGTTGTCCCAGCGCAGCCGACACCTCACAGTCGAGGCCGTTTGACTCAGTTCCCGGGAATACCGACAACTTGAAGGGGCGGGCGGGTCTGACAGATCCCCACCCAGGCGGCGTCTTGAGCTTGTCTGAACAGCCCTAAGGTCTGTTAAATAATTTTTCATTGATAATCATGCCGCCGCCGCCATAGCGGACTTTTGAAGACCAACCCAACGGAAAGGAGCTGAGCCCTTAATTTCTTAATGAATTATTCTTTACCACAGGACACGGAGCACGCCACGGAGAAGGCATATCGTTACTGACAGAGCTGTCAGAAGGACAGGCAAAAGGAAAACTGGCAAGCTTTAATTTCTCTGCAGAGAAATGAGGGGCTCTTTGGGGATTAATCTCAGTATCAACATTGAGCCTTTGCCTCAGGGCAGCTGAGGAATTCAAAGAAGTTGTGACTGAATTTTGAGTGATGGAAGCGAGCTCAAATTGTGCAGCTGACTTTGGTTTCTCACCTATTCAAATGAGGACGAGGCCGTGCAGGTGAGCGGGGCGGCCCGGCGGGACCGGGGATCGCGGCGCTGCCGGGACGGCCGGGGTGGGGGCTGGGTGCTGCACCACGGCCAGGAAAGGCCCTGACAGGAGCGGCCAGCAGGATGGCGCGACCTCTGCCCCGCCAGGCAGGCTCAAGTCCCCCCGCCTCCTCGCCAGGGCAAGGGGGCAGCCCTGTCAGATCAAGCCCCTCCGGTCCCTTTAGCTTTTTGTAATAGGCATCAAAATTCGTCTCCCGAAAAGTCTCGCTACAAAGGACGAGCTCGGAGGGTCCCCCTTTCCTTGTGGGTCAAGGAGCTCATACTTATTTCCTGGCTGAAAGTTGCATCCTCAAGCTCCAGGGTGTCATGAGAGCGGTGTGGCTGCTGTCACCACCCCACTGTTGCTGCTGGAGGAAGAGGGCACAGTCCGGCCCCCTATCCCCTGCCCAGTGGCAGTGGAGGATCAGTGGCAGGTCACCCCGACAGGGCCGTCCTTCCTTGAACATGGGGATTTCTAACGTTGCTAGGGAAAGAGCACCCTGTCTTACGGAAAAACTGATGTTTCAAATTCGGGCTCATACAATGTAGGGGAAGACGACCCAGTGTTGGTGTGTTCAAATTTATCAATTAGTCAGTCTATTAAATTGTTTCTTACTCATTCACTTGATCGATATTCAGCAAGCAGCTAGTTCCTGCAGCCTCTGTGGTGGGTGCCTTAGGGCTGCTGTTGATGGCACTGGAGGTGCAGGCACTTGGTGGGCGTCACCAGCAGAGGTGCCCATAATGGGACAGAAAGGCACAGGGTGTAAGGGGGCTGCACGACAAGGAAGGTTTCTGAGGAGGTGACGCTGGCACTGAGACCTGCAGGTGAGCACTGGCAGGAGGGGAGGGCAGGTAGAGCAGCACCGGGAGCAAGTTGGGCCATGCAGGGTCCTTGGTCCTGTCCCGACAGCATCAGGAGGCAACACAGAGTTCAAAAGAGGGGAGGGCACGATTGAGTCGTCTTCTTCCAGGGCTGGCCTTAAGCCCACCAGGCAGGAAAACATTATTTTACTTACAGAGGGAAGTGCCTGAGCTCCCCCAGGGCAACCACCCACGGTGGGGAAGTCCGGCTACAACAGCCCAGCGCTCGCGGGGTTCTGCTCCCTGGTCCCCATCCTCCCCCCGCCACGCCATGTCACCTCTGCCACTGGCCCGGACGCTGGCGTCCTCTGGGTGCTCCTCCCTGCACCGCAGATCCACGTCTGAGAAGGCCCTTCCTCCTCAGCCCCTTTTCTCACCATTCCCGTGGGTTCGTGGATCACTTCCACGCCACTGACCGCACACTGTCTGCCGGCGGTGCTAACCTTCTCGTACCTGCTGCTAATCTCAAGTGACTACTGCCATTCCCAAGTCGACGCCGCAACGGGAGGCTGGGTCTCCTTCCTCACACGATCCACGGTCGCAGCCCACTGCCGGTCCCTCGGGCCCATTCCATGTCCCCTTTCTCCCACTCATCCTCGTTCCCTGGATGTCCACTGGGCCTTCCTTGGTGGTTGCTGCCGGGAGAGGCTCCTTGGTGCCTCCTGGTGAGTCAACGGCCTTCTCCGCCTTGGGGGAGGGCCCCAGCCCCTCCTCACACGCCCCCTGCCCCAGCCAGAAGGCAGCACCGCTGTGTCCCGCACAGGCCGGGCCTCAGTCTACGGCATCCACCCCTTACTTCCACATGTCCGAATCCCGTCCGCCCCGAAGCCTGGTGCACATGCCACCTCCTCCGTGAAGCCCTCCCTGCGTCTTCCCGCAGGGCTGGCTCACAAAAGGGTCCTCGCGTACCTTTCTGGCGGCACCTGCCAAGACTGGGCCTTCTTAGGGACCTGTGTGTGCGAGTCACCTCTGCATCCCCTACGGTGTTGGTGCTGTTGAAAGGGCAGCGGGAGAGTCTTCGCAGTCTGTATTCTACAGCGGAGCAAGGAATGAGGATCAGATACAAGAGGAAGTTCAATGAATAAAAACACGCTGGGGAATGCTTCATGTCTTGTACAGGTTGCTATGGATAAGTAACAAATAATCCCAAAACTTAGTGCCCCCAAACAAGACTCACTTCTCATCTTTCACGACCTCGTGAGTCAGGAGTTCAGAAGGCCTTGGTGCAGCAGTTCTCACTGGGGTCTCCCGTGTGGTTGCAGTCATCCGAAGGCCCGACTGGGGCCAGGGAGTCTGTCTCCAGTGGGGCTGACTTCCGTGGCGGGGGAGTCTTGGGCCTCTCTGAGGGCTGCCGAGTGTCCTCTGACACGGTGGCTGTTTTCCCGCAGAATGAGAGGACCAGGAGGCCACCGGGAGGCACGAGGCCTTTTATGACTGGCCTGAGGAGTCACACACACCACTTCTAGCACATTCCACAGTCCTCCCAGCCCTGATGCAACCTGAGCAGGGATGAGAGCGTGAACACCGACGGTAGAGCTCACCGGGGTCACCCTGGAGACTGGGTGCTGCGTGCCTGTTTTCTAGACAGTTCCGCTGCATTTCAGGATACAGTAGAGAGCTCTGGATGGACCACAAGTTACAACTTCGTCTATGACACTTTGTCAACTGACTATAGGAACTGCATGGTAGTACCACATCCTAAAATCAGCTCCGTAAGTTTTTGCCACATCTCCCAAATTCTTAAAGCCAGAATTAATCATCTCAAATCTGGGAGAGTGGACGTTAAACATGAAGACAAACCTACAGTTACGGGAAGACCCTTGACTGCGTGGTTCTAAGAGGTCCTGTGAGCCCCTTAGACACCACTCTGTTCCCCTTCAAATTTAGCAACTCAGTTCTGATTCTTTTCATCTGGTTGGAACTCATTGCCATACTGTGGGGTCGGGGTGGGGTGAGGAGACTCTTCACCTTCAACAGCAAAGAGACAAAACTGAAAACGTCTGATATTTGAATTTGCAATATCAAGTCTCCATGTTATCACTTAAAACTTTAAAAGGTCTCAAATATACATTATCAGAAGTTCAAATTCCTCTAGAAGGATCTCTGAAAAACACCAATACCACTTTTTATGCTGGGTCTGAATGAGGTTGCTGCCTTACGGTGTTGCAAGAATTAGCCGAAATGTTGAACGTTACCTCTGGTGGAAGAGGAGACCCCCCTGGCAAGCAGGGTAGCAGTGGCTTACAGATCACCCTCACAGAACCCCCAGGGCAGTCAGCACGGAAACCACAGCCAACTTCGAAACCAGCTCCTGTTCCAAAGCATGAACTGCGGCCAGATGCCACCTGCATGTGGCTCTGTGTGGTCAATCAAGGTCTCGGCCAGCAGAGATTTCCCCAGTGCGTTTACCCTGCTCAGCACGCCGGTGAACAGCTTACATTCTAGATCAGAAGGACCCGGGTTCAAGCCTCATCTGTGCCACGGATCAGCTGTTTGAGCTAATTTACCCTCTAAAGTTCAGTTTCCTCAACTTGAAAATGAGGATCATGGCTGGGTGTGGTGGCTCATGCCTGTAACCCTGGCACCTTGGGAGGCTGAGGTGGGGAGGATCGTTGGAGGCAAGGAGTTTGAGACCAGCCTGAGCAATGTAGCAAGACCCCATCTCTATCCAAAATAGAAAGATTAGCTGGGCTTGATGGTGCACACCTGCAGTCCCAGCTACTTGGCAGGCTGAGGCAGGAGGATCACTTCAGCCTAGGAGTTTGAGGTTGCAGTGAGGTAAGATGATGCTGCGCTAGCCCAGGCAGCAGAGAGAGACCCTGTTTCCAAAAAAAAA
>NW_012153175.1:1036774-1041773 GCF_000956105.1 Propithecus coquereli | reverse complement strand
GGGAAGATCTGCAGCCGACCAGGGAACCGAACCCCGGCCAGGTGCAGGCTGTGAAGCAAACGCACTTCTCTTCAAAGACTGGTTCCGCCCAAAGAGGTGCATTCAGCACAAGACGTGGCGTTGGAAGACGAGGTGAAGTTTCAGCTACAGAGACACCGTCCCAGCAGTGGAACAGGCATGGCCAGGAGGTATGAGCCACTCCAGTGAAGACCCCCAACGGCAAACTCGAGCCCGGGCCCGATCCCAGCAGTTCACATGGCGGACCACAGAGTGGGCTCGTGTGCCCACAAAATCTCCCCACCGAGGAGAAAGAGTCACACGGATGTGTTAACTGTGCTCTGCCCTGCGAGGTGGGAGGGCGCCACCCTGCCCCAGGCGTCACCTGCTGACCTCTGGGCCTGGGGCAGCGCTGGTGCATGGGCGCGCAAACTCCAAACGACACTCGGGACGAGGTGACGACGATTTTTCAGGTCTGGCGATGCTGTTTATTTGATGTTCAGATTAACGAATCTCCATGTTCCACGACAGCAGCAGGCCGTGGGAATGTTAAATAAAACACTCCATAATTAGACAACTCTGACTTCGTTGCTCCACCCACAGCTACTGACACGAAACCCTGGGCTGGCCCAGGTCACCGCCAACCCGTATGTGTGGCCAAGTGATGGCGCCGGCAGTGAGGTGCTGGGTGGGGGTCTCTGAGGACAAGCGCCCTGCGCTCCACACACAGGCGCGAGTGATGGCCCCGGCCAAGCAGGGACCGTCGCGATGCTGAGTGCAAGAGGAAGCCCATTCACCCCGCACGGCCTGGGCTTAGCTCGCGGGAGAAGCAGAGTTAGGCGACAGAGTCCAGAGGCCTGACCCCGTGGCATCCCTTCCTCCCTGTAAGGTCAGTGTGGCCACCCTGACCCACAGGGATGTGGAGAGCACGCAGGACCTGAGGACTCACAGGCTTCTGTCTCCGGGCCTCCCGGATTTGCCCGAGCTCCAGATGCAAATCTAGGGCATCCTTTGTGGAAGTCTCTAGAGCATCTCACGCTCAGCGTGTCCCAGCAGAACCTGTGCTCTGGTGCCCAGCTGGCTTCCCCCATCTCACTACAGCTCACGGCTTGGCTGTTCACCCTGCTGCTCGGCAAAGCACTCAGGATCCGCCCGGACTCCTGAACATCCTGCCCTGCCCCGCCCCCCCGCCAGTCCTCTGGGCCCGATTGGAGACCGCGTCCAGTGCCACGGCGTATCTCAGCCCCGGCCCCGGCCCTGCTGCTCCTTCCTCCCTCCCAGCCTGAGCGTGCATGGCCCACCCGCCAGAACCTTCCCGCATCACATCCTTCCACCTCAAGTCATCCTGGGCTTCCGGCCCTCCCAGAACACGCCACGCTCACCACTGCCGTCTCAGCAAACTTGCATTTGTCAGAACCTCTGCCTGGGAGCTTCTCTTCCCAGATCTTCGCGGGGCTCATTCTCTTACTCTGTTTTGGTCTTGGCCCAACCGCCGTCTCCTAGAGGCCTCCCCCGCCCGCCTGCCCCCCCTCCCGTCGCACCTGCTCCACTGCCCTTCCCACCATTCAGTGGTGTTGCTGGTTGAGGCGTCGATTGTCCGTGGCCTGCAGAGCGGCCCCAGCCCCACCTCCTCCTGCTTTCTCCCCGCACCTACAACAGGGCGGGCAGTGGGGGGTCTCCAGTACACACCCGCTGGGGCAGGCGAACACGAAACGGCACACAGGGAGTCGATGTCAACGCTCTCCCCGCTGACCCTGCATCTGCAGGAGCACAGCCGACGGCAGGCACGCAGAGGTTTAGCAACACGCAAAGAGCCACAGAAACAACGCTGCATCTTTACGCCTGGGATCGAGAGACCAGTTTTCATTATCTTCTCCTGAAATTTGATTTTAAGGAATAAAAGCCCGTAATATTTACTTTAGTCTTCCAATATATTACTATAAAAAGCTTCAAAGAGTTGAAAGAATTTTGCAATAAATACCCAAATACCTAGCCCCGATTATGCAATCAGCATTTCACACTGTACTGTTTCATCACGTATCTACCCAGCTCTCCGCTCCTCTACCCGCCTTATTTTTTTTTGCACTACTTCAAAGCAAGCTGCAGACATTAGTGTACTCTAAGTACTTCACGTGTGCCCTTAATTAAGAATTCAATGTCCACTCACAGTTCTTCCTTCCTTCGAGGCAGAATTTACATACAAGGAAGGGCATAGGCTTTGGCCCACCCTGTGATGAGTTTTGACAAATACACACACCTGTGTGACCCAAACTGTAAAGCTACAGACCCTGGCTGTGGTGCCAGAACATTCTTGCGTGCCTCTTCCCCAGTTAGCGCCCACACAGCCCCAGAGACGGTTACTCTTCTGATTTTTCTTCTTCCATCACGGATCGTATCTGCCAACTGCAGAGCTCCAACAACTAAAACAAGAAGTGTCTGGCTCCTTGTGCCTCGTGTCGTGTTACTGAGACGCATCCATGTGGCTGTATCTGCAGCTCACTCCATTTTATTGCTAAGTCTGCAGACAGGGATACAGCTGTCCAGGGCTGTGCCACACTTAACTGGTCCATTCTCCCCCCAACTGCTGGCAATTACAGATAAAGCCACGACACACACTCTCGTATACGTTTTCGTGGACACAGGTTTTAATTTCTCCTGAGTAAATACCTAAGAGTGGAGTTGCTGGGTAATGGGGCACAGGAACACTTAGTTTTATAAGACGCTGCCAGACCTTTTGCTAAAGAGGTTGCAACACTTTGCACCCCACCAACACGCAGGAGGGTCAGGCTGCTCCGCAGCCTCCCCGGCACCTGATGTCATCAGCCTTTCTAATCTCCGCCACCCCGGGGTACAGGTGGGGGTCTCTCATGGGCGTTTTAATTTGCAGTTCTCTGATGACTGATGATGCCAGGCCCTTTTCCACGTGCTTATGTGCCACTTCACATGTATCCCTTTGGGAAGACAAAGTTCTGCCCAGTTGTTTACTGGATTGTCTTTTTATTATGGAGTTATAGGAATCTTCACATACCCCGCTTATAAGTCCTTTGTCAGATGTATGTTTTGCGAAAATTTCTCGTTCTGTGGCTTGCCCATTCGTTTTCTTAATGACGTCCTTTACCTTCAATAAAGTCTAATTTATCGACAATTTCTTTCATGGCTTTATCTGTGTTACAAGATATATTTGCCTACCCAAATCCTGAAACTACTTTTCAGATTTTCCTCTAAAAGCTTTAGAGTTTCAGCTTTATGCTTAGGTGTATGAGACAGTTCAAAGTAATTTTTGTGCATGATGTGAAGTAGGGGTCAAGGTAAAATTTTTTTGAGAATATCCAGTTGTTTCAGCAACGTTTGTTGACAAGACTTTACTCTCCTCATTGATCTACTTGGCATCTTTCTCAAAGACAAAAAGCACAGAAGTGCGAGTCTATTCTGGCCCACTGCTCTGGGTCTTGAGTCTCCCTGACATCTTATCGCAGACTCGTAGGAAGTCTTGAATCAGGTCATGTAAGTTCTACATTTTCGTTGTTCTTTTTCAAGATAGCTTTAAATATTCTAGGCCCTTTGCATTTTGATACAATTTTAGAATCAGCTGGAATTTAAAAGCATGATTAAACAGAATACAGAAAACCATTTGTGGAGAACTGACCTCTTTGCAGTATTGGCTTGTCCGATGGCCAAGGTACATCCATGTATTTAAGTCCTCTTTAATTGCCCTCAGCCAAGTTTTATGTTGCTCAGTGGAGAGATCTTGCATCTTTTATTAAATGTTAAATATTTTATATTTTTGACACACAATTGCTTTTTAATTTACTTTATAATTTTATTATGTAAAAATACAATTTTTTCTATGTTAAAGTTTTATCCTAAAACTTCTTAAATTCACTAATTAGCTTTAACGGTTACTTTAAAAATTGTTTAAGATATTCTATGTAAATAATTATGTAATCTAAAAATAAAGACAGTTGTACTTACACCTTTCTCATATGTATGCCTTTTTTCCCTTCCATTTCTGTAAAGGATTCTTTCATCTTTTTAAGTTATCTGTGTCTTGTAGAAAATATACAATAGAGTTTGGCTTTTAAGTAGTCTGTTAGTCTATGCCTTTTTATTTGAATTTTAAGGACATTTATAGTTAATGTAATTATCAATGTGGCTAGGCTTAAGTCTACCAACTTGTTATTTGTCCTATCTGTGTTCTATTTCCCCTTTTCCCTGTTTTAGATTTTTTAAAAAAAATTAGCATTCTACTTTATCTTCTCTACTGGCTTATGAGCTACACATTTAGGGTTTTATTTTAGTGGTATTCTAGAGGATTTTTAATATGTACCCTTCATTTATCAAAGTGTGTCCTCAAATATTATAATACTTGCTTACAATAATGTAAGAAAATTATACTTCAATTTCCCCAGACTAATTTTTTGTGCTAATGGCATGTATTTTACATCTACATATATTTTGAAACCTAAAATTCACCCTTAATTTTACTGTGAATCATCTTTTAAAGCAAACAAGAAAGCAGATAAAATTATTCATGCTTGTCCACATATTTTCTAGTTTTAGTGATGTTCACTCCTTTGGATATTGTTCAACTCACAGCTCCCCAAGAGTTCCCTGCTGTCTCATGTGGTTTCCATGTGCACGGATGACTCAGAAATCCGCAACAAACTCACAGGGACACCATGCAGATGCCTGGGAGCCTTTCTGGGTACAGCTCCCTCTTCCCCAGCACTCTGTCCCCACATCCAGCCAGCTGGACCACTGGGCGCACATGCAGGATCCACAGCATCGTTAAATTTTAAAGGCAAAAACTGAGAAGAACCCAAATGTCCACTGATGGAAAAGTAGGAAACAAACTGTGGCACATTTATGACATGGGATACTATTAATATACAGCAGTTGTAAGTAGTAATTCATCTCTGTAGGATTCCAAGTACGTTAGTCTCGCAAAAATATTCGCTGAAAGGAGTCGCAGGCAGATTTCAACATCATCCATTTCAAATGC
>NW_012153175.1:994321-1031414 GCF_000956105.1 Propithecus coquereli | reverse complement strand
GTAAAGTATGAATGTATATCATTTTAGGACAACAAAATATATTAAGGGAAACATTCTCTTTGGAAGTTGCATATGTTTATCTAACGACTACAGTGGGAATAAAAATTTTAAAAGCACACTTAAGTAGAAAGTCTGCTTTTTACTTTAAAATATAGACTTGACAGGAAATTCCCATTTTTCAAAGACTGTTTAAAATGAAAAATTATTCAAGAAAGCGATGATGTAATTTACATTTCCTTGTAAGCAGACACCTGATTACTTGTTACTTTTTGAGAAACGCATCCGAGTCCAACACTAGGACACCGCAGATGATCTTTCTAAAGGTGTTGAAGTAATTAAGGATGACTTATTTCCAATAGAAACTGTCATGATTTACTGAATTACTATGCTGGAGGTAAGTTATATTTTAATGTATTTTCCCATAAAAGCAGCACTCATAATAATTTCGAATACTGTTAAGTACTGTGTATCGTAACAGAGAACCTACTTATTTCCAACAAGGTTTGAAAGTAGCTGATTCTCAAACAGGGCTTTTGGTTACCTCGTAAGCTTCGTTAAACACACCGTGTGAGCCCAGTAGTCTTGAGTTAAGGTCTTCGTAAGTTCATTTTTCCCCCGATTCACGGAAACCTCAGGGAACCAAGGACCCGAACACCTTTTAGATTCAGGGTGAAACTCACGTAACTAGGCTTCCCCAGTGCCCCTGGCAACTGATTAGGCAGGGGGCTCTTCACACAGGGACACCGTGAGTTTCTTGGGGTCCCGTATGCTGGGGTTCTGTTCTAGCCGCCACCAGCAGACCAGGCGCCGAGACCCCTTCCACAGGAGAGGAGGGGGCGTTCTCTTACAGTCTCCCCCTGGGGAAGCGGAAAGGACACCGCGGGCCATGCGAATGTTGAAACTCCATCAGCAATCCCAGGCCTGGGTCTACATCAGATACAAGTAATTGGCATCAGTGCCTAAAGCGATCTCTTCCCTTCTCCTAGCCATTTCATTGCTTAAAGTTCTCTAGAAGAATCTATAGTGTCACTCATCTGGCTATTTTAAAGAAAAAACATTTTGGCCAAAAGCATCTGGAAACCCTCTGATGGTGTGGTAGCTTTGGTGACACTCTGTCCTAGGGTCTCCCGGCTGGGCTCTTTAGACACCCTGGGGCATCTTCCTGAAGCTGTCGGCAGGTGGCACGCGCCACTCAGCCTCCCTAAGTCTAAGCAGTGGCGCCATCCTCTCACTCGGCTGTGCGCTAAGTTCTAGATCAGGCAGATACATGCACACACGACCCAGAACTTACACTGTCTACTTAACAGCAAAACAAACAGGCACAGTTACGTCTTAAGCAAAAACAATCATTTAATCGGGAAGGTTAAAATTAGCACGAGGTAACGTACACAGGACAAGCACCCATGAGATTGTTGGATCCTTTTAAATACATTCCTTTAGAACAGTGATTCTCAAAATGGGTGTGTATGTGTGTGTTTGCCTATCCTAAAATTTTGGTGTGTCTTGGGGAGGGGTAAGCAGTATAGAAATTGTAGGTATAATATTATGAACACGATTTCTAGAGGATTCTGATATACCCCCGTGTGAAGGGGCTGAGAGATAAGAGTGACTTGAAAACTTTAAAAATGCTCTCCTAGCCCAAGATGTTGTTCATAGTACAAAGAACAGAACAAAAAAGTAGCCGTGACAATTAGCAGGCAGGAACCTCCGTAATGAAGGATGAAACAACGAACTAAGACATAATCTGACCCTCAGGCTCTTTGGCCCGTGAAATTCACCAATATGCCAAAATGTAGCTGCTCAGTCGGTTCAAGAGCTCAGAGTGAAGTGTGTGCGCTGTGCCAAGCTGGCTCGGCCAGGTGACCCAGAGCAAACCGGGAGAGCCACCCCGCTCGGGGCTCTGCGGGGCACCCCCAACCCGGAATAGCAAACACTGCTGTTCCGCTGAGGGGCTGGGAGTGACGCGGGCGTTCAAATGAGCCAGGACAGGGGACAGAGCCCACCCGCTGGGAAAGGAGCCACATCAAAAAGCGACTTGTGTTGGGCAGGTGGGATGGGAGGGGCGCTCTCCTCCCGATGGCTTTGAAAAGGAAGGACCATGGTGTGGGGCTGCTGCTCTGGCCCACAGGGGATAGATTCTTTGGGACACGGTGACCAAGCCCGGATGGATGAGTGGTAAGCGGATGTCTCCAGTGAAGGAGACAGTCACCCACCACCCGCGACACCTCCAGGGTTCACTCTGCACCGAATCACACTGCAGATGCTTCACTTTCACCGATTCCCGTCCTACTCTTGTTTTTGAACGTTCCACCGTCTCTCCTTCGTGTCATGGTTCTAAATCACTGAAATGCATCAGGCTTCACTCTCCATGACAGAAATGACGGGTGTTCCTGGCAGTGGCCTCCGGTACTGACTCCAGACGTGTGACAGTCCTCCCCGGACACCTTCCAGTCCGTGGGCTGCCACCCACCCCCAGCCTGTGGATCTGGCCCTTTTGTCCTCAGAGGGCTGCAGACCTGCGTTCCCACACTAGCCGCCCGGAAAGGAGCTCAGCCGCTCTAAGGTCGTGGGAATTACATTTTCACCAGCTGTTTCTTTCCACTTAATTTAAGTGCAGCGTTGTTAGCTTGTTCTGATCAATAAACGGGCATTGGAAGGAGGTTTACAAACCTTCCCGCTCCACTAGGTAATATCTCAGCAAGGTCAACAATTTTTATGAGCCCTCATTTAAAATAAGGGAAAACAGTGAAGGCTACAACCAGAACCCGCGAATGCATCTGCTACGTTAGCTTTTATCTTCTCTGTAAGTCGGTAATTTTTTAAAAAAAAAAGTTCAGGGCAAACAACAGTACAAAGTACCTGAAAGCACAAAGCTCGCATCTTGCTGTGGACCTGGGGGAGGCTAAAGAGAAAACGTCCCCCATCCCCAGCTGCACCACCTCTGTAGACACTCAGGCTGGAGTCTCGACTTACCAGGCACACTTGAAGGTCACCAAAACAGGCCCTAGGACCTTCAGAAGACGGGGTTCAGGGTGTCTTTCCCGGGGAGACCACATGCCGGCTGGGCAGGGTACAGGGTGCCTGCCAGGACACGAGTGACGCCAGGAAGGAAGAGCCTCATTGGGCCCGCGAAGGCAGCAGGGTGTGGGGCGGGGCCGGGAGGACTGGCCCTTGCTTGGCTTTCCAAGGTGGGTTTTTAACTGCAAAGGGCTGACTCCGGTGAAGACGCAGGGTAATGACGGTGCTCTCCCCCCAGCCCCTGTCTTCTAGGACTTGTGCCTTCTGGGGCATACACGGCCCCCACTGGGAGGCACGAGCACGGTGGGACCCTCTTCCACGACACATGGGAAAATGAACTATCTTACCCCAAAAGGGCCTGTCCCGTAACTCTGGGAGGGCTTTTGTCGGAGGCCCTTTTGAAATGAGGGGTTCGACAGAGACACACAGAGACAGGAATATGAATCCTTCCTGAGGCTCTGTAAGTTACAAAACTTACTTCTAGCCAGCAGGTTTAAAAATGCAGATTTTACTGCTGTCATGCAACTGGATTTCATAGCTACAAGCTAATAGCTGTGACGAAGGAATTATTAAAGTGTTAAATATTTCATTTAAAAGGGAACATTGCAGTCACTTTAAAAAGAAAACTCAGAACTCATCTGCTGAGAGCCATCATCTGTGAGAAGGCTCAGGGCCCAGCTGGGTCCACCAGGACACAGCCTCGCGTGGGCAGTGCCAGCGGAGCCCCGCCCGGCAGGGCAGCAGAAGGGCCCAGCCCCGCCACCCACACCTGTCCCACCGCACCTGCTGGGAGGGTCTCCCCGGGCAGACGGGGGCAGGGGCGGGAGGACGCACCCGCGCACAGCCGGTGTCTGAAAGTCCGTCTCAGTTTTCTAGGGGGCTGCTTTTCCCGAGCTTATTGTTTAAATCTCTTTTTGGCAAACTACTGCTTTTCTTATTCTAACTGATTTTGCCACTGACCTCTAAGAATGTGTGTTATACAAAGCAGCTAAATACTTTTTATAAATAAATGTAAAGAAAGCCGGGTGTGTTTAGAGAAAAGTTTAAACGATATTTCATTATGAAAGAAACATTAAGTAAAGATGTAGTGCAAAGATAACAGCTTCACTAGATAAGTATTTCTTGGAAAAAATGGATTAAAACAGATAAAACGCTGACCTTCGTGAGAAGCTTACGGGGAGAAGCCGACCTCCTTGAGACGGCTGGCTGTGCGCCGAGGCTGCTGGAAGAATGATCCTCTCGACATTTTTAATAAACTAGAATAAGCAAACCAAAAATAACAACAAAGAAGAAAACTCTAATTTTATTTTAGGAAATGACCTGACCACTACTAAAACAACACTCCAAGGAGAAATCAGAATACATTTTATTCACCAGCTGAGGTTGTATTTTAATCCCCTCAAGAGAAGGATGGGTCTTCCTTGCAGACCTCAGTCCCCCTTCCCACTGGGAAGTCCTGTCCGGGCCGGCCCAAGGCCATGGCGGCCACGGACACCTCGAGTCCTGGGCAGCAGAGACGGCTCCCCTGTCCCTCCCCAGAAATACCCAGATACTAATCGGTCTTTGGAAACTCCCCAAGAAGTTGAACCGTATGAATTTCTAGTATTTGGTAAGTTTTAACCTACAAAAACAGCAATTTCATATGGTTCAACTTAATGCATATTTTTGTGGTTAGCCTTAAAAAAACAAACAAATCAAGAACAGCACGTTCATCTCGTAGGACTCCTGGGAAGCCGAGGAAGGGCCTGTGTGCAGAAGAGAGGTCTTTCAGCGGCACGATAGCCCACGCTGGGCGGGGGTGGGGAGGAGCCTGGCGCCCAGGCCGGAGGTGTCA
This sequence comes from Propithecus coquereli, assembly GCF_000956105.1. Lineage (NCBI taxonomy): Eukaryota > Metazoa > Chordata > Mammalia > Primates > Indriidae > Propithecus > Propithecus coquereli. The sequence goes on along the minus strand of NW_012153175.1, from coordinate 1,026,562 downwards.
CGAGCCGGGGCTGCAGGAAGCAAGGTGCCTGTGCTGGACTCCAGGATGAGCTCAACCACGATCACGTTTTAAAAAACAGCATGAAATGGATAGCAGTGGGCTAAATCTCAGACCAAGAGTACAGAGAAAAATGATATGTAGAAGTATGTTAAACATATTCAAAAATTAAAATGCACAGAAAGTGTAATTGGTCAAGGAAACATTTATTCCACGTTAAAATCGACCCGTTCCTTCCAGATTGCAGACTGATTATAGTGCCCCACGGTGCCAGAGGGCTGCGATGTCAGACTTTTCCCTGCCTGGGACTCGCCCCTCACCGTGATTTCCCTGGTGTTGTAAGACACAAACTGGACGGAGAACAAACCCAACGAATGCTGGGCGGAAAGGGCGTTGCCACATCTGGGTAGTAGCAATTCGCTCCCTGTTAGCAAGTGCGTAACCGTCTACCACCTCCCCTTCTTTAAACCATAAAATCTGTACACCTGGTCCTGCGGAGAATGATTGCACTAAATTTAGAAAACCTGGCGTGCACATGCTGAGGCGTGGGAGACCCGGCAGCAACCAGGAACTGTCACAGGCAGGCCTGGCCCAGGGCACCCCAGCACCCTGGGTCCACATCCCGCCTGGGAGTTCCCAGGGTGCCAGGAAAGAAGGCTGCAGGATGCTGGGCCCTTCCACCCAGGACCCCGGCCCAGTGACAAGCGCCACCTGCAATGTAGGGCTTTCCAGAGGGCTGGGCTGCGGGGTAGCTGGACGGTCTTCATGCGTGACCTGAGGGCTACTTCCAAGTCTTCCTGGTCACCAAGACCCACCATGACCTGCTGGCCTGGGCCCCCGTGCCAGGGAGGAGGGGTTAATTTGGCCAATCCCAGCTCCCTTTAAGTGCTGGGGACGTGACGGAGGAGCCCCAGGCCTGCTGGTCCCCGGGGCCGGTCCCCACGTCTGGGAGCAGCAAACGCTGTGGTGGGCAGAGGGAGGCTGCAGAGGCAGTTCGGTGACTCCCGTCCTGGGTTACTATCAGCAGCCACCGAAGGGGCCTCCTCTGGGCCTTTCCTCCACGTTACTTGCCAGACCCGGGTGGCGCCAGGTCAGCAGAGCCCGGCTCTATGGCTGGGATCACCGTCTGGCTTGCAGAAAACTAGTGGTTTTCTCACAACTTCTGCCACTGCAGTTTTCATTACGTTACACAACGAACCTCAGGTAAACTTCAGGATTTTGTAAGGTCATTCTCCCCACTACCCGCCGTAAGATGACGCAGATACTTCCTGCCCTGGTTTTGTACCTTTTCTATTCCGAGACCTCACATGTCAGCTCATGTATCTGACAGACTTAGGAGAAGGAAAGCCGGCTGGGCAGTTCTGTCCTGCTCCCACTGGCAGGGCAGGAACCCGAAAATGACGACAGTAGACGGACCAGTTTGCCACTCCAAGATTCCCAAGCCGCTCCTTTAAAAAGGAAACTCATCTCTGACTTCCTCATCCCCGTCCTGTGCCTGGCTCGTCGGAAGTGCACAAAAGTAGGGTCACTGGTACCATCTACTCAGCCCATCGATTCGGGGGCTGGAGAAAGGGTGGGCCCGGCGCAGGCAGGATGACGTGCTGGGCGGGCAGCACACTAGCGGGTGAGGGCAATGGAGGGTTTCCAGGACGTGTGCGGTGCCCGGCAAAGGTCCGCCTGCCCGTCCCAGAGACCAGCTCCCCACCCAAGGGAAACCCCCTGCAGACAGTGCTGTGCGATTCAGGGGTGACAAGGTGCCCAGGTCATTACAGCCGTGCAGTGTCAGTTTATTATGCACAACGGGCTTCATCTGCTCACTTGTCTCATCTCGTTAGAGGACCCCGGTATTAGCCCAACCATCAGGGGTTTCTCCACCGGCTTCACTGGAAAACTTCACTCCATTTTCAAGTTTGTTTTTGCTGCAAAGCACAGCAGCAATTAGAATACCATTAAACTTACCTAGTGCATACCATTTTGAAATTCAAGATTGCTTTAAACTCACCACATCTAAAATCTTGGCGTAATTTTTCCCTTTAAGAGTGTACACACATCTACACGTGTCTATCTGTATACGAATACGCGTTCGTTTATATTAAAACGTTACTTGTGGGAAAAATCGCCACGCAAAATAAACTTTTGGTACGTGCCTAGAATGATTTTAGTTGCTATAATTAATTTCTGTATCAGGTAGATCCGAACAAAAGCTTTAAAAGAAATGTCTGGAAAAATGTTTTTAGTTTATCACAGACTTTAAATGCCCTTAGCATGCTATGTTTAGGTAGCAAGTTCTCAATTCTTCTCTTAAGAATACCTAACTAGGGTACATTTGAGAAATTAAATTTAAAATTTATCCAAGAAGACACGAGCTGCCACCTACTATAATGTAACTGTCACCAGCTGAGCCCATGGAAGCAGCTAATTGTCCACATACACGTTCCCTCCTCTGTGCTGTTGGCAAACAGATAGTTTAAGTTAACAATAAGCTTATAGAAAAATTTACTGCCATTCAGACGTGTTCCTATTTAAACCTTTCAGCCAGCGAAAGTCAAGAGTCGATCTGCATGCATCATTTTTATTGCCTTTGCCAAGAATTATGCGACCATGTGCCAAAACTAACACAAGCGTTTGGAGTGGGTGGAGGCTGAGAACTCTCGTCCTTCCAGCTTGGCCACATGCTGTCTCTGTTTAGATGATGTAAAAATACCAAGTTGGTGTAGTCAACAGAACGAACTGTGGTGTCGGTGATAGTTAATAAGTCAAGCTCCCTAAAGGAAACACCACGGGACGGCTCAGTTACTGACCTTGCTGGAAAACGGGATGGTGAAGAGCTGGCAAGGGGAGCTCGCTGATGGCCCCGGGCTCGTGGAAATAGGCGTCCAGCCAGGCTGCGCACTGCGCAAGGGGCTCCGTCATTCCCTCCGGACCGCCGAGAGCCTCGGGAGGGGCTGGGGCCTCCGCGGCACTGCAAAAGTGATAAAAGGGGCTTAATAAACCTCTGGGCCCTGTCGCCACACATCAGAAAAGCAAATGCCTACTGCATCTCAATGGGCGAACGCCGGCAGCTGCCGAGCTCAGCTAGCTGCTCGAGAGCAGAAAGGCGGGCACGGAGGCGCTGCACCCACTTCTCCACCCTCAGGCTGCACGGAGCACTGGAACGTCCCAGGACCAGGCTCTGAAAGCGCAGCCACGGTGGGAAGCAACCCGAGCACCTTCCCTTTGTAAGGCTTGCAGAGGGCACACGTGCGCTAAATCACCAAGTGCTCACCATCACACATTTTCCAGAGAGCCTCAAAGTGCGTAGGCTGCACCACACATCCGCCCCCTCCCGCCCCGAATTCAACAACGCCAGGGCACGGCCACACATCTTCGCCGGCTTTGGCTCTATTCCAGGGCATTCCTTGGCGTTTGCCGTCAGACCCCACGCTCCCAGGGTCTCATCTGTGCTCGCGCCGTCCCCTGCGCTTGTCTTTCAGTGGCAGCAGTATGCCGGGGACATCTCTTTGGTTCATTCCCAAACCTTCCCATTTGCTTTTTCTGGTCACCGTCCTCCCTCTGATCTCCTTAGGCTCAAACCCGTTCACTGCAGAGCTGTTCCGGGTCGCTGCACGGTTGCTTCTGTGTGGGGTGCTCTCTCTTCTGTGACCCCCTCGGAGCTGACTCCTCGTCTTCAGCAGGGGCTGATCTGGGGATGTGTTCCTCGGACCGAGAAACACCCCTGCGGAGAAGGTTCACTTCTGCTGTGCTGGGCCTCGAGTTTTACAGCAGATCCATTTTTTATTTCAGTTCTCAGGGCCGCACACCCCCGAAGCGCTGGCATTGGGTCAGATTTCTCTCGATGACTCTCTTCCTTCCCTACCTTCCGAGGCCTAGACAGGTAGCATGCTCCCATGTGTCTTCTTGGACTTGGTGGACAGGGGTTCTCTAGTGTCCTTTTAAAATGGTGCAGTGTCTGAGGCTTTCTGGAACGGTGGAAAAGGCACCGTAACACAGACGTAGGCAGCTCCTCCTCCTGAGCCCCCTCTTTCCTGGGCTCCTGCGCCGGCGTGGCGTCAGGTGTCCTGTGTTGCTGGTGTGTACCCTTCTAGCCAAAGACCTCCTCTCAACACGCACCCACCAGCTCTGCGAGAGTCACCTGGAGGCACGGCCAGCACAGGAATGACAAGTGCGGCTGAAGGGCCCGGGAGCACTGGGCTGGCTGTGTCTGCACGAGGCAGGTGGGGCAGGGGAGCCTCTGGGGCCACCTTAGCACGAACAAAGACATGAGGAAGTAAAAGGCCCTGGGGTGTGTGCTGGGGCAGGACGGGCAACCTCACCTTGCAGGTGGGGACCCCGTGAGTGTGACTGTCGGGGGTCCCGACTGGAGGCCCCGGAGCTGCCCCTGAGCAGGGCTGTGGTGGTAAGAACACCGGAAAGGAGGGGCCAGAGCTCCAGAAGACCCTCAACCCTGGTCTGGGTGCTGCATGGGTAGAGGCTGTCCCCAAGGCCAGTTCCAGGAGGATCGTGGCCCTGGAACCGCAGGAGAGCAGTGATTCACTTTAAGTCACAGAGATGCGGTCACGACTCTGAAAACACCGCCGTCACCCAAAGAGCTCCGACTTCTAGAGTGATTGGTTCTCGCTTTTCCTGCGAGGTAAAAACCAAGCTTGTGCACATCTGAATAAAGTCAGAAGTACACGGCGAGGCACGAGGTAGGAAAGAAACTGTACGCCTTCCTCGTGGTTGGAAAGGTTTACTCGGAGTCACAGCAGAAATAAAGGGAAGACGTGGTAGTTCAGGCATTCGATTAAACAGTCTTGTGCGTGTTAACGATGATACAAGTTATTTCGGACTAAACGGTACTGTGGGCAGAAACGCCTGGACACGTCTACCTCAGAGTAGGAAGCACAGCTTCAACAGAAGCATCTTCGGCCTTCCACAGAGGATGTCTGTGCTTCAATGAGAGACAATTAAAAGTGGCAAACCTGGGGTCTAGGCGAGTCCTCGGGCTGCCGCATGAATGCCGCCCGAGGCGCTCTTCCCGCTTCCCTACAAGACAGGAGACGTGCCCAGAGGCACACGCGGCCCGGCCCGTGTCTGTCACATCCACGAAACACGCAGTGCTACGGCCAGGCCCACAGGGCGACGGTGAGCAGCCCAGGAGAGATACAGATCCACGCCCACTGTGGTGACTCTCACGTAGAGCCGTGTCCCCCTCCTGCTGCTGGGGGAGGAAAGAGACAGCAGGGCAGTGGCACGTTCAGGCTCTCTCGCTCTTTCCGGCACTGAAGCTGCAGAAACGTCACTTCACGGCACAGCAGGGCAGTGACGACGGCCTCACGCGGGGTCTGACAAATCACTCGCGCTGGCGTCTGTGTCTCTGGTCAGGGCGTTTCGTGGGTGTAAGAGTGTCTACACCCAGGTCCTTGAATCTTGGGTGGGATGCGCAGGCGTCCCCTTGACGCTGTTTTTCACGGAGGAACACGAAGTCGGTCAGAGGTTTCCAAGCAGGCACAACGAGCTCACCCGGATGACCAGGCAGAAACGGACAACCGAGGCCGAAGTCAGGCCTGAGAGTCAAGTCCCCAGAGCCGGCTGGCGCCGCTGACCCCGTGCACCGGAACCAGACAGAACAGGCGCAGCAAGAGCCCTGTCCGAGGGAACCACGTGGATGGGGCCCTCGCTCAGCCCAGTGTCCCACATAAACAGGCCGCCTGGAAACCTTGTCCAGCCCTGTCACAGGTGTAGGATGGGCCTCCCGGGCGGGGAGACAGAGCGGCCGCCTAGATCTTCTTGGGGACAGAGATGCTGTTGTCTCACCACCTCGATTTCTTTCCCATTAGCGAGGTCTGATCAGGGAAAAAGAACTTCTGCTTGGCTTAAATATTACTCGATTTCAGAGACACACTCTCAGTCATTCTACTCTTGTTCTCTTCCTACTAACTGAGCAGTGTACTTACGATATCTAAAAAGAAAGATGAAGACATACGCGACGCGCCTTGCCATCCTGATCCCCAGGGACAGAGGGGGATACAGGGAGCGGAGGTGTGTGCACTGGGTTAGCTCACGCTCCCTCCAAGTAGGCAGAGAGCCTGTGGCCCAGGGGCAGCCTCTCGGGACCCTCAACGGAGGAAACAAGACCCCTGCACCAAACCGCCTGCGCGGGCCTAGCACCTTCTGCAGCAGGCAGCCAGCGACCTCTCCTCCTGCAGAGCTCGCGGGACGGAGGGGCCGGGCTGCTGGTCCAGTAGGCAGCACGAGCCAGCGCCTCGAGGTCAGTTTAGTCTCCAGGGCCAGCGGGGTCTAGCCGGCCGCCACACACCACACATGCTACTGCAGGAGGCAGGGCAGCCTAAAGCGAGAGGCAGGGGCTTCTGCCCCCGCAGTGGCGCTCGGCTGCCGGAGCGACCATTCCTGGCTCAGCAACAACCCTGAGCGAAACGGGGTGCGCTCGGGCGCTCCAGGGCTCTGCCCATGCGGGCCGGCCTTCTCTTCACGGCGCTGAGGGAACTGAAATGTGAGCCGTGTTTCCTAGCATTTCCCACTCTTAAAAGGATATTTGAAGAATTTTTATAGTAGTAAAATTCATCTTAAATTGATTTTTTATGCTTGTGCTAAAGATCTCAACCTCTGATTTACTCTGTAGTTCTCCTTTTTAACTCTTTCTCTATTGGCATTAGATAACCATTCATGGGTGAAATGTAATTAAACAGCTTTGATTCTGAAGCAAGGATTTATGATACTACATTTAAAATGAATGGCATTAAACACACACATAAAACCAGATTTTTAAAGCCGTGACACAAATTTCCATTTCTACAGTAAAATGAAATTTATTCTCCTGCCCTGCCCTCTCCTCCAACCTTGCCGCGCTCGTCCCCGGAAGGGCTGCGGGGCGACGGCGTCTCTACGGCAGCTCTTATCGCGGAGGAGTTCCTCCACGCTTCCCCACCGGCGAACCCTGACACGCCAACAATTACGGGCTCCGTGGCCCACGCTCATTGGAATCCCACATCCCAGCCCTCCCTGGGGGCCCAAAACCCACCTGCCGCTGGAGCGAAGCCCCCGCAGCCCGGCCCGGCCGGGCCCACCCTCCCCAGGGAGCAGGAGCCCAAGCGTGCGGCCCTGGGCGCTTCCCATCCCCGCAGGAGGCCGGGCCCTCACCAACAGGGACACACCGGGGCACGTCACAGTCACGTCTCCCCAAGACCCCTCCCAGGAGGAATAATCCCAAGGCAAACATCATGACACTGGAACCTTCTTACTTCTTTAACTTGGCACGAGAGGATGGTGGCTGAGAGAGGACCCTGGCTTCATTGGGGCCCCTAACATAGCAAAGCCAGAGTTACACATGGCCCGGTTCGGGGATCTCTTCAAGGCGTACGCAACTGTTGGCCACACCGCAGCCTCCTTAAGAGCAAGGGGGACACACAGATTGTCCCAGCAGAGGCAGCTCCTGGAACGTCAGTGCACTGGTGAGCCCCACTGAGGACTCACGGAGGGGTCACCTGTGAGTAGCTGCCCTGACCCATTCCTTTCCTGGGCTTGGACAGAGGCCATCCCTGTGAAGAACTGTGTTTCAGCTTTGTTTCGATATAAACCTGCTTCCCTTCAGCCCAAAGCAGCATAGAAAAGTGGTTAAAATGCTCCAGCAGAAACGAGTGGCAGGTGACCATTGAACCTACTCAAGGGCAAACTGTCCTTCCTGTCTGCAGGAAGCTTTGTTTCAAGACGCTGATGTTATCAAGAAAGTGAAAGAGCAGCAGCAGCACCTGCTTGGGGATAAAGGGAGCCTGGGGGTGATTTGGCCAAATTTGAATTAAGTGGCCCCTGGTGGACATGGGCATCCTTCTGCCACCTGGGGATTCTGCCTGAGCCCGGCCTGTCTGTCCTGCTGTGGTCAGCTGAGTCAGCCAAACGCCAGCGGCGCCTGTGGAAGCAAGGTCTTCTTCTGCAGGGGCCCGAGTACACGTGCCAGGCCCGCCAGGTCCATTAGGAGGTATCCTCAACACCTAATACCCGCTGCTGTTAAGCGCTGACATCTGCCTGGCACAGCACGGGGAAAGTGGAAAAGCACCACGGCTCCCAGGCTCTTCCCGAGTTACCGATGCGCCTGATGCTTCAAAGCACTACCGGCCTGCCGGGAGATACGGGTATTCAGATTTTCGGGAACCTCAAGACTTCACTGGTAGTAAAGAATCACCAAATACCTGTTTCTGAATGAATCTGAATGTCCCCAGAGACATTAAAATGTCATGCATTTGGCTGAAACCCCACGTGACCTAAGAAGCTAGGCCGAGAGTCCTTTACGCATCACCCCACCTGGTCAGCAGCGGCTCCACCCAGCAGGACAGCCTGGGGCCTTCTGTGTGGAGAGTGCCGCACAACCTCCTCCCTCCCGTGGCCCCGAACTTGTCCAGTCTCTCTCCCTCCATAAATGACATTTTCTTCATAAGGTTTGGGAACCTTAACTGGTGACACTGGAGGTTCACCCAAGAAAAGAGTTCAAAGGACACGTGTTCCTCTGAGTTCATCCAGCACCTGGCAGGGAGCCAACACAGGCTGCTGCCTTCCACGGGCTGTGAGGGCCGCAGGGAAACCCGCAGATGCTCGTACGACTGTCAGTGGGAGGAAGAGCCCGGAGCCTTGCTACACACAGCACTCGAGACGCCCCTGCAGTGATGACCGAGGCAGCCAACACCTGCCTCCTCTGGCCGCCGGCGCCCTGTGCTGGGGAGGGGAGGCCTCGCATCTCAGGAGAGAGCACCAGGCTTCCCAGGTAACGAGGGGACCTTGTAAACATCACGGGGAGGCTCTTGCTAAATATTGCTGGTAAATGCACAATTATGTCCGATTTATAAGATCTCTAGAAGTTTCTCATGTTTGATGGACTGGCCCTGTATTCAATTATAACTTCTTGCTAAAGCTTAGATGTTTTTCTTCCAGGGATAGGATTGAAGACAAGAAATAAACTATGCTACCTGCTCTCAATGAAGATCATTTTTGAAGGCGAGGCTGAATAAAGCCTTTCAACTCCATATGCCTAGCAAACGCAGTGGTTTGATTCCATGCAAGGATGTACCGAGGACCCGTCACGCGTGTGGCTTACTTGCGGCAAGCAGACCGACTCGGCGCGCTCCCCTCCCCGGAGTTCACAGCCAACTGCGCAGGCGGGGAAGGGGCAGGTAAAACACACGGGCCGTCGGCAGTGACTCTCCACGTCCACCTTTCAAATGGCCCAGTGTCCCGAACAAACCGCAGCGGTGGCTCCGTGGCACTGCCTGGTGGCCAGCAACCTTTTGGGCAGTATCACCACGTATGCTCCACAAAGCTTGTGCGATTGTTTGGATGTTCCAGAGTTATTTTAACAAACAGTAGAAATGGGAAAAATCTAAGTGCTGATGCCAGTAATAAGAAACAGTGATCTCAACAACGCAATGGCGTCAACGATGAAAAACAAAGGCACGGCAACAGGGGTTTATGCACAGACAAAACCGGAGCCTCACTGGGAAGCTACTGTTGCTAATAATGACAGCGATGACATTTACTGTTCAGCACATGCTGTTCTCAAGGACTCGTGTGCTATCTCACTCATGTTTCATGCAACCCTAAGAACACGTGTTCAACTGTGAAAGGAAAAACAAACATATGAAATCAGCAATGTCTATCTAAAAATGATAGGTATGATTGGTTTTTTTTTTCAACTCTCTGGGACAAGAGGGCCCACGATAGGTAACAGGTGAGTTTACTGACTTCCGTGTGTTTGGTTTTAATTCCTGTTTTCAAAGATGCATTCTGTACAAACGGCTATCGCATGAGACAGGGCAGAGAGTGGCCAAAGCAGCCCGTTCCCAGCCTAGGCGGATGTGAACAGGCAGCGTTTCGACCGGTCCCTGCCGGAGGGCTGGGGGAGTTCTGGCCAAGAAATCAGCAAATCCTTCCCAAACGCTACTGCGTGGTTCCCAACAAAGACGGACATAAATGCCACTCCTTGCCTGTGTGCCCTCCACCCCAGCCCAAAGTGAATTCTACGTTTACGATCCCATCACAGGCCACCAAATGGTTCGTGCCCAAGGTCAACGGTATGAGGAGGAGGAAGAGGCAGTTTAAAATTTAGCTGGCTTCCAGCCCACTCACTTTCCGGGTGGTCATAGGTATGTTGCTAAAATTGGATATCAATTTTTAATGGTATCCTAAGCCCTCAAAATTTGGGGTTCAAATTAATGTCAGAACCTCAACAAAACCACAGAAGGAATTTACTGTAGTATTTTAAAACACCCACCAAAAATACAGAAAACGTTTTATGTAAATTTTCAACTTCTCCCCATAAGAATTATATATTTTTTTCCTTTTAAAAACAACTGATTCTTAAACATACATCAGCAATAATAAAACATATTTTAAAAAGAATCTAAATGGTATACTTGGCATATGGGAATACCTTAAGAAGTAAATACTTTTTCCTCTAAATGTTCAAATCATTAAAAGGAAAATTGTATTTTAACACTTTAACGTATCATTAAAAGTCTCTACTATTTGACAGATGAAGATAAAAACACCCCAAAACTATAGATGAGTGATCAGGTCCCTAATGGTTCCAAAACAATTACAGGATGCAGAGCAATCTAGTTAAATTTTATTCAAAAGCTTACTACACTTGTGTTTTCTTTTATTTTTCTATCAAGAAACCCATGAGGTTTAAGCACAATTCATTATGTATGAGACCCCACTTGCGGTGCTTGACTGTTGATTAATAGCAAAGTTTGCTGTGTGTACATTTGCAACATTAGATGCATACAATATGCTAACTTATTCTTTCACTGAAACTAATTATTTACAAAAATGACTACGTGAGACTACAATTTATTAAATGCATGCATCCAGTCTCAATTTGGCCCCCAAAGACAGCCTGGAATGAAGATCTTTTACTTGATGTGACAACTTTTAGAAATGCTGTTATTAATATTGTAAATGTGGCAAATAAAGAGTTCAAATAGCCTTATGTCTGTGTTGCGTTTGCTTTTCACCACCGAAGAGTGAACAAAGCAGCTTTTTAACGTTTTACACACACGAGAGGTAACTTCTTCTTTTCCAGCTTGATTTAGCTTCTTATAAAATGCCTGTACATCTGTAAAAATATAAACTTTTAAAGAGTCATTCCATTAGTCTTATCAAATTGTTGGGACTTCCACGAGGGAACTCATTTCCCTGAGGATCTTTGAGGGTAGGTAATTTTGCCTTATTCAACAATTCTCCTCATAAACCCTAGAGAAGAAGAAACATCAATCTATAAACAGAGACGACCAAGGTCTAATGTCTGGACGTGGGTTTCGAATGGCTTCTGGTCAACTGCTGTTGTCTTCCATGCCGATTCTATAATGCACTTGGCCCAGAGGAACAGCCACTTGCTCGGAGCCTCCTCTGCATTCTGGTCTCTCTCTCTGCTGGGCCAACCCGCACGATCTCTGCAGCTTCCCCTTCTGCTGCCCTCAAAGCCTCTGTCCTGGCCCTGCTCTGTCCCACTGAGGGTGCGTGCCACAGCCGGCTCAGGAGGGAGAGGAGTCAGACTCTTCCCTCCATGTGCCAAGAGAGGCAGAACCAATGCCTGTGCCCCAAAGACAGCACGGAAGTGCACAAGGCCACCACGTGCTCCTGACTGCCGTGTGCCCTTAAAGTTGTGCAGGGACACCTAAGAAGACAACATGAGTTTCAAAGAAGAGCCCACTCTGGGACGTAAGATTTTAGGGACAGAGAGGACCTGAACGTCAGAGAGAGCCTTTGCTCTCTGGTAAACAAGTGTCCAGAGAGTGAGTAGCTTGAGAATGGGGAAATCTCAGGACACGTAGTCAAGGTGGGTAAAAAGATGATTGGTTTTGTGCCACGCAATTTAATATCCTCACTTTCTCAATGACGCAGCCCAAGTCAGCCACAGGCAAGGCAGCCGACTCCACAAGTCCCAGTCCGGAGAACGTCTCAGCGTCACACCTCCAGCGCACAACACAGCACCTTGGAAAGGTGGGGTCCACTGAACACAGTTTGAGGATCCACCAACTATATGAAAACAACCCAAGGTAAATTCTTACACAAAATTTCATAGCTGCTACTTACTGGGTGCCTAACATGTGCCAGGCAAGTAATTAAAAACTACTCTATCTATCCCTCCCAAAAACCCCTGAAGGAGGTATTAATCATCTGTGTTCTAAAAGAGGAAACAGGTCCAGACATTATACAATAATAATTTACCAAGTGCGCGTATGGGATGGAACACAGGTTGCGTCTCCATAACCTGGAAAACCCTGACTCATCTCTTTGAAATTGAAGCAAACCTCACCCCCTACCAAGAAAAGTCCTTATGCTCACACGCTCTATTCTTGATAGCATATATTCCATTAACATTTGAATTTACTCTTTTAAGTAACTTCTATAATCTTTTCCCTAATCCACAGGACTATAGCCTAGGCCCACTGTCCTATTATTCAAAGACAATGGGAATATGAGTATCCAATCTAGCTTCTGTGACATTCTAGAAGCTTCCAGAGAGACTAGGTACCCACATCACAGGGTCTCAGGCTCCCACACAGCTGCCCACTTGCCCCCCTGAAGGAAGCCCACATTTATATGTAAACACCACAGTGACCTGTCCATTCAACACACAGCGTTATCTTACACCAGTGAGAGTACAGGGTCCTGGAATGTCTCAGGCCCAATGTCCCCGCTGTCAACACTCCACAAGGCCGCAGCTCTGCGGCAAGTGGCTCGGCAAACCATGAGAGCAGGCATGAGCTGGGCTGCGTGAAGAAGTCCAGCAGACGGGCTCCCCGAGAAAGCTGCTCCAGAGGGGTATCTGGACGGGTGTCGTGCACTGTCACAGAGCTAGCCAGAACCCTGTCTCCCAGCCCCAGGGTCCCAGTTGGCTGTTCTCGGTGCTCCGTACCTGCGCACTGAACGGATGAGTAAACAGGTTGCAACCGTGTTAAGACGCCACCATGGAACTTACACTGAAGAAAACACCTACATTTCAGATTTCATTTTTCCAATGGATAATTTGTGGAAAAGCATTCCCCAGGGGGAAGAAAAACCCACAAAGATTTTCTAAACAGTGAAAGCTACATTTCTCTGCCTTTTCAGATTCTGTCGTAGACTGCAGAATGACACTTTGCGAAAGCCCAGGGAATGGGCTTCTGATTTTGCTTACTTCGATGGGACTCCACAGTGTAAACCTGGAAATGTTGCAGATTTGAAGACACAGAACTAAGTGGGCTTTCCTTTGTGTCTGCTCCATTCCCCGCTCCTGATAGAAGGCAGTCGACTGCACAATGAGATGAAACAAAAGAAAAATGAAACTAAACGGCAAATCCTTGTGCCCTATGTTCATTCTGTAACTGCAAAGTCTGCCGAATTCCAGCAACTACACACATATATACTAAGGCCACCATGTTGTCCCTCGTTTCTCCTTGAGGTTTCTTGGCCTTTTAGGAGGAGCCATTAATGGGGCGGGTCATTAACAGAGGGGCAATGAGAGGTCCTGGTGCAGAGAACCCTCCCCGCTCCTGTGACCCGCAGCAGACCTCTTCTGTGGGCACTGTCCTCCTGTCTACACTGGAGGAAACAGTAGGACCACGAAACGAAGCCCACTCCTGGGAGCAGCACAGCATGCCCCTCCCACGTGGACTGGGAGCTGTGGCTGCTGGTGGGCAAAGGGCAGAGAACCCCGGTTGTAGAGCACCTGACGAGGACGCAGGATGCACCAGAGCTGGGGGAGCCGGAGCCCTCTCTGAGCGCCCTCCTGCAAGACGGCTCCATCTCCCGAGGCAGCAGCAGCGTCTGATTTGTGGCTTTCATTAAGGAGCTGGCTTGCTTTCTCCTGCGAGCCCATGCTACGAGGAACAATACTTTTGGTACTAACAGGCTACAACACACCCACCCCAACACAGTTTCAGAAATTCATCTCCATGGCTTACGGACTTTGTCTTCATGCAATTCAGAAAAAATTAGTTTTCATCTTAGTGAGACAGTATATCATAATTTAAATTTTAAAACAACTAAATGTTCTGAAGACACTGCTTCTCTTTCCAAAAGGCGTGTATTACATGAGGACTGACCTCCACGGGGTTTAGTCCCATTAACTTGGATACTGGGCTCATTAATAAATAATCCTAACACTAAATTACCTGTCTTGTAAATTGGTTTGTACAGTTCTAAATAAATAATAGATAGCTCCCTATTACCAAACACAGTGGTGTTTTTAAAGAAAAGTGCAGCTCGTAAGACAGCACTGCAATTTTATCTGGGAACAACTTTCTGTAGCTCACTTCGCAGAAAGCCCTTGTTTCTCGTGTGGACCGCTGCAGCTGGAACACGTTAGCTGGTCAGCGTTGTTAAAAACACTATTAATATATTTAATCTCAGACAAGTATATCGACTATACATCAGTGGCCAAAAAAATCTTCAGCAACTATTAAATGGACAGTTAATGTAGTTGTATTTTAAAACACTGAGGTCATATTTAATTTCGAATTGAAACTCTTAAAATACTCTTTCTGGCAAGGATATAGAGTAATAAAACAACATTAACTACAGAAAAAAATATAAAACTCATATTATTGAAATAAATCTCTTTTCCAGAGTACTAATATTTGCAAGAAGTAGATTATAAGCAGCAGAAAACATTTGTACTTTTTCAACAAGTATCGTCACTGGCACTGAGGGAAACCAGGATTTTCGATTTGAAGGATGAAATCATCCCGGAGACCCGCGTTCAGATGCCGCTCCCCTCCCGCTCTTCCGCGAGCTGGCCGGTCTCCCAGCACCTCTCATCTTCCCTCCAGGGTGTTCGAATGTGGTTCGGCTACACCCTCAGGTCTTCCAAGCAAAATTCCACCATCGAAGGACCCAATTATGTTCCAAAGCAGGAAGTAACCAGGGCTGCGAGAAGTCTAACCAGAAATAAACGGGGGGCTGGAGAGTGCCGAGAAGGGAAGGGGAGAAAGTATTTTAGCTTTAGAACCAGCCAATTAAGATTCCCTTTAGGAAGCACCAATTTCTACTCGGAGCAGGTTGGCAAGTCCAATTTCGTACGCCTTTTTCCTCCTCTTCAAAAATCAATATGGCCCTCTGGGAGGCTGTCACACGGCCGGCTGGCAGGCGGGTCTTTGGACCGTAAGCTTTGCGCCTGTACTGGTCCTTGGCCCTCCCAGGGGAAGACCGGAGTGGGTGTCATAGGACTTTCTGGCAAAAATAAGACAGCATTTATTTACAGGTGTCTCCGACAGCCAGGACAAGGAAGAGGCCCCTGGCATGCAAACCCTGGAGCCAGTGGCCGTGTTTCCAAGAGTGCTCTGCCTTCACTTGACCCCTGAAATGCTCCGCCTGGTACCTCGGAAGAGCAGAGGTGGAGAAAAAGGAGCCACACATTGGGAGTAGTTTCTGGGAGCTCAAAAGCACCATTCCACTCAGACCACAGGCTCTGCTTCTGTGGCACCTGATGCCCCAACCTCCCCTGCACAGGCCCACCCAGCCCCCAAGGTCAGACCGTGGGCCTGTGGGCCACCTCATTTTGCCAAACCACTCGCACAAGGGAAGTGCCAACGCTCTCTGGGGTCTCCCCTCTCTTTGGAGTTCTAGTCCCAAACCTCCAGCCCCCTCCCTGAACCAGGCCTTCCTCTGAGCACAGCGCACCGACCAACAGAACACCCGCCTGCTGCCCTGACCATGCGCCCCGCAGCAGCCTGCAGCCCGCAGCCCGCGACAGCTGCCGCTGCGCTGCCATTCAGCACCTCACTCTTCTTAGCTCACACCTGAGTAATCTGGGGATCTTTATAACAGAAAAGGATTCTTAGTAGCTCAAGAAAATTCTACTCTGAGAAACGGTAACTTAAAAAGAGAAATTCTTATAAGAAAACATCTTTCAATTGCAAATTAATTTTACAGAAGTGGTGTTTTACTTTTGTAATAGTAAGATATTTTTAAAAATTTTAATTGCAATGAAAACACTTTAAAAAATCTCATAGAACTCATCGATCTCTGGAAATACAGGCTCCGTGCATTTTTATTCACGTCTGTCTTCCCTTTCTTGTGGGAGGTTGGTTGATACCGACATATGAAACCATCAGATAAGTGCGGGTACAAGAATAATCCATCAAAAGTTAAAATCCTCTAGACAACTTCATTTTTCACTGACGCATTAATACTGCATCGTAAATACATTTGTTTGTTTTTGTGCAGTGAAGACTGGATGAAATTACTCCTTTCCCCGCTAGGCTTTGCCAGAGAGCTCGGTTTCCTCCAGATAACTCACCGCGCTGCCGCGTCACTGTCCACGTTGGGAACCATGGATAGGGGAGCCCACCGACTCTGCGCAGCCGCAGCTGAGGCCCGAAGCTCTGTCAGCAGGGGTCCCTCACAGCAGGTGTATGCGGACACCGCTCCGAAGAGAGACCATCTCCATTTACACACCAAGTGACTTCACAGTTGTCATAGGCCATCTTTATCCTCAGAACGTACCGAGTTTCTTCCTCCTGCCTTCCATGGTAGCCCTGTGGCTCAGGCTGCAGGGGACATGCTGGATCCGCACCACAGATGGACTTATAGGACCTCTTTGTTCTGCTTGTGTTCCTGCCACTCTACGATGGAGCACCCCATTCGTTACCTGGCTCACCTATGTCCCCACATGAGATTTTCGGGCTGTCCAGGGTTGGCATGCCTCCATGGGCAAACCCAGCCCACCATCCATTCCTGTAAATAAAGTCTTATTGGAACTCAGCCATGTGCATTTGTTTAGCATTGGCAGAGCTGAGCAGTTGGACAGAGACCGTGTGGCCTCCAAAGCCCAAGACATTTCTTCCCTATCTGGCCCTGTACCGGAGCCAGCCGTGGGCCCCTGGTCTAGACTCACACTGACCCAGCTTTTCTCCTGTGCTTGGACGCTGCCTCCCAGCCTCTGCGGTGGTCACCATCACTCCCAACGCCCTACCACTCTATGCTGGTCCTCACACCTATAATACCCCCGGACCTAAACCCTTATTCAAATCCTAATTCAACTCCTAGTTTAAGTACCACCTCCTCTGCTAATCCTACCTCCAACCAGCCCAGCCCACATAGTTAGGTGGCGCTGAATCATGAAGTCCCTCAAATCCTGGCACTGACGTTCACTGAGCACCTGCCACGCATGGGCCTTGCGCCAGGGGCCCCCGCGTGCACCCTCACCGAGTCCCCATAATGGGATAGGAGTTGAGTATTTGGATCTGTGTTTACTGATGAGGAAACCAAAGCTTGGAGGAGCGAGTAACTCTCTAAGACAACACAGCTCGAAGTGGCATAGCAGGGACTAAATCCAAAGCTTTTGATCTCAGCACCTGGGTGGTGGCCTCTCCAACCCTGCTTTGAACACCTCCAGTCAGGGGAGCTCGTGGACACCGCAGGTCCTCAGACGGAGATCCCTGCTCAAGCTGAGAAAAACTCAGTTACAGGCTCCCAGGTCCTCCTCTTCACAACCCCCCAACACCCCTGCTGCTGCTGGGCTCAGGTTCTCTGGGCCTTCTCCTTTGGTTGTCAAGCCTCTCTGTTCCTTCCTCCATGATGTCATTTGACAACCACAGCCCCAAGGAAACTGTCCTCTCAAAGGCTGCTAATGAGCCCCAAGGATCCAAGCTAATGTTTTCTCCATACACCCCCAGCCCCCACCTGCCCCCACCGAGGACACGTGCTGCCCCAGGGACACCGCCCGTGCCTCACCCAGGGCTGCCTGAGGTCTTCTCCACCTCCTCGGCTTGTTCCTGCTCCCCTCACCCTGACCATAGCTCCGTGTAGACCTACAGGGGACAGACACAGCCCTGCGGCCCTGGATGGCCCCCTGGAAGCTGGCCAACACCTCCAACTCTACAGGCAACTCCAGACGCCACGTTCTCCCCAGCTTCCCTACTGCGTTCGTGACAGCTCCAGCGTTCTCCTGCCAGGTCTGTTTCGCGATATCTCTCGTCTCCCTCCCCTTCTGTTGCCACTGCACACGGTTCCCATCCTCAGCCTGGACAACCACCAAAGCCTTGGAACTGGCCTCTCCACACTCCAGTCACATGCAGAGAACCTGCCAAAACCAGATAAATCTTCCTAAAACCCTGCCCGGTTGATGTCACCATCCTGCTCACAAGCCTCCCTGACTCCTCATCATGCACTCAGAGTCAGATCCAAACCCTGCATCTGGCTGTTTGTCAATGCCCTTGCGGTCTGGCCTGGGACTCAGGCTCTCTCCTGGATAAATCCCCAGCTCCAGGCAATCTGGCCAGCTGGCCCCTCCCAGTCCTACACTGTACCTCCCCAGCCGGGACTTCCCTCCTGTAGTCCCTGCACCTGGAATGTGGCCTGCCTACCCTGGCCCCTGCCAGCTGAGTCTTAGCGCCATGCGCCACCCTTAAGTCCTTAGCATGGGGCACCTCAAACTGCTGTATGCATGGCTTGATGACCCCACAAGTAAAGGCTGCCCATACTTCTGGACATCCCTGTATCATTCATGGCGAATTGTGACAAGCTTCTAACGTCTGATGAGTTGTTCATGAGTGAATAAGTAAAAGTTTCAAGATGAAGGAAGGTGTGGGCAAAAGAGATGTTAATATACTGAAAAATGCTTGAGCATTTATGTTGAAGCTGACTGAATGTAAATATTTGGTATGTTCTGTTGCTTTACTGTGCCCTTGTGAAGACTATTGGTGTTATCAATCGACTTCTTTCTGCATGCTCTCAAAGGCATAATAATTGAACTTCTTCAACTGCTTAGGACACACGTAAGCACATACATGGTATGAACAAAATTTTAGACCATGCTTCTACTGCATGTCTCTTTGTTTTGATCAAAACTTGAAACATCTAAGAAATGGCTGCCTGACCCAGATCCAAAGGACACAGGGGGAATTTCATGTTTCTTAGCTCTCACTTCCGCCCAGGGTCCAAGAGACATTCACGGACTTAAGACACATCTGAATGAGTTTGCTGCTTTTGTATGCAGAGACTTAATTCTTAACATCTCTCCATTTATATATCATATGGCCAACCAAGGTAATGTAAATATTATTCAGTCTCAGATTTATAGTGGCCTATCACCTCGCCCTTGCTGGCACTGTCGTGTGGGTTGAGCACAGAAATCACCAGCAGGCACAGGACCTGAAATCCCACGCAGCAGCACGAGGCACCTGGGAGCGGCCTGTCCAGCCTTGGCTAAACAGACAGAGTCTGATCAAGAGCTAAGCCAAGAATCTTCTCAGCTCTTCCAAGAGAGATGGCTCTTTGCCTGAGAGGAAAATATCTTCAAAAGAGCTGGCGTAATCAACCAAGAAAATAGACTAACACGCCACTGTCTTTAAAAGACATTGTTAATAATTGAGAAAAAGTCAGGAAAGAAAGCATTCCTAACTCTCGAGCTACTGCTCTCTTTTTGGTCCCCCTGTTCAAAATTGAACATCTTCCTGCTAATTATTACATATGTAATTAAAAAAACTTAATTTCTATTTTTAAGAATCAAACCAGAAAATGGGGTGGCCGTGGGGTCTGGAGCTGTACTGCCGAGCTTGGAGAAACTGCAGACTGCCCTGGCTTGCCACTGTCAATTAAATATTTTATGGGAAAAAGTGAAATCAAAGACATAAACTGGAAATGACGGTGCTGAACCTTTTAAGAAAAAGAATCAAAAAGAAACAAATGCTTTTTCTAAAAAACAAAAAACTACTAATACTTCAGAACATTCCTGAGCTACAAGGAAACAAGAGATACCCCCAGGTCTGATACTGGGGACAGCCCTCTCTCTGCCAAGGAGAAGAGACACGTGCAGGGGCTTTCTCCTTCCTCACACTGACGAGGAATGTTGTCCTTGCTCCTCGGGTCAGAAATACTGCCAAGAGCCTACTATTTGCAACACACAGTCTCAGCTGCTAAGGAAATGGGAAGATGAATAAAATACAACCCTACCCTTGGGCAGCTCAGAACTTCCTCTCAGCGTTGCTGACCAAGGATGGGAAGCTGCATCCTTAGCAGAAGCCCACGGTAGCTATGCTTTTGTTCTCAGGGGTGGATCTAAGAAGCCCCGTTTCTGCCTAGATCAGCTATACCGAGATGCCCCCACCGGTTGGAGGCCACAGAGCGAGCACTTCCTCATTTCTCACTTGGTCTTCCTTAATCGTGTCCTTTAAATTTGTGACTTCTGTTTCCTGAAACACCATTTGTTCACGTGATGTCACCCACACCTGGCACACAGAAAGTGTCATCCAGCACAGACAGCCTCCTTACCCTGAAAAATCCTCATTGAGTATTAGGTCATTCAGAATGGAATGTCCAACTTCCTTAAGTACTAAGCTAGACAGTTGATATCTCTGATATTTCACTTTGACACTTCCTGTTTTATGTTTATCCTGCAGGTACAACCTTAGTCTTTCAAACCCATGGTTTGGCTTGCAATTATCTTTCAAATTTTCTTAGAGCAATTTTTGTGAAACCATGACTAAGTCAAAAAATCGAGTTATTTTCAAATATGAGTTCTGTTGTGGAATCAATGCAGTGCAGACAACTTGAAATATCAACAAAGTGTTTGGGAAGGATATGGCTAATGAATGCACAGTATGTCGATGGTTGAGAAGTTCTGTTCAAGATTTCAATCTTGAAAATGAGCCACGTGAGTGACCTGAGACCAAGGCGAATAATGATGAGCTGAAAGCTG
Source organism: Propithecus coquereli (assembly GCF_000956105.1). NCBI lineage: Eukaryota > Metazoa > Chordata > Mammalia > Primates > Indriidae > Propithecus > Propithecus coquereli. The sequence goes on along the minus strand of NW_012153175.1, from coordinate 1,005,891 downwards.
TAGGGGAAGCGAATCCATCTCAACCTATACACGAATTAGCAGCAAGGTTTAACGTTACTATTCCAACAATACTGGACCATTTGAAATAAATCAGGAAGGTAAAGAAGCTGGATAGTTGGGTTCCCTTGTGAATTAAACGAGCGTCACGAGAAATCATTTAGAAGCTTGCCTTTCTTTGCTGTCATGACACAAAGGTGAACCATTTCTACACTATATTGTTACATATGATAAAAAAACGGATTCTTCTTGACAATCACAAGCATTTGGCACGATGGTTGGATACAGATGAAGTGTCAAAACACAGTCCAAAACTGAATATTCATCCAAAAAAGCTAATGTCATCTGTTTGGCGGTCCAGCGTTGACATTATCCACTACAGCTTCATGAAACTTGGTTAATCGATTTGATGAGGACACTTGTGATTAAGCAGCTAAGATTGGTCAATAAAGACAGGCCAATCCTCTTGCAAGACAACACTCAACTCCATGTCGCACAAACAACGCTGCTCAAACTATACAGGCTGGACTTGGAAACTCTCTGTCATCCACCACATTCACCAGACCTTGCACCAACTGATGACCGCTTCTTTCAGGCTTTGGACCACTTCTTGCAAGGAAAAATATTCAATTCTCAACAAGCTGTAGAAAACACCTTTTGCGATTTTACCACCACTTGCTCTCCAGACTTCTTTGCTACTGGCACAAACAAGCCGCCATTAAGATGGCAAAACTGTGTGCATAGTTTAGGCGCATACTTTGATTAGCTGTACTGCTTGAGATATAATAAACTTTTGATTCAAATTCGGACATTTCATATTTAATGACCTAGTAACAAAAACAAGGCTGTTGCCTCCTTTCTTATTTATGTAGAATTATCCTACTGGTCCATCTTGATGGCAACTGGGAAGCTGATTTAGAGACCCTTGAGTTTTTTTTATTTTTATTTTTCTGACTCAATTTATTAACACCATAATTTTTTCTTTTAAAAGGAGAAAGTGCTCCTGCTAACTTATCTACCGGTCTGTGTCTCCCAATGTCTGTCTGTTTCCATTGCTCTGCACGTTAAGTCTGAAGAGCTGCCACTTTTCTCAGAAGAGATTTAAATAAGCTTCTGAAGCCAGAGGAGTAATTTTCTTTATAATTGACATTAAAAAGTAGCGTGAACTAGACGAAGGATGGTTATTAAGCACATCTGCCACTGTGCATTGTCTTAAACTTAAGAATAATCAAGGGCAGAAGGAAAGAAAAGGTTTACCGGCCAATCTTTAAAACTAAGGAATAATTAAATACAGGCACATAAATAAGAATATAAATAGGAACGTTTCTTATTCAATTACACAGAGACACAGGGCAGAAAGATGTGGGCATGCAGACAATTCAACATGAAAACAGCAGAGAGTTCACCTGCTGTGAGATCTACCTGCTCATCTCAAGAGCTAACTAATGGCTTCTTCATTAGACTTCTTGTAAGGATCAGGTGTTATTTACATGACTTTCTTTGAATGAGTTCAATGCACAGTCAGGAATTTGAAATTCACTGCTCTGAAAACACCCAGTATTAACTCATTTACTCACTGCACAAGCTGTTTAATGAATTCTTGTTATGTATCATTTAGCTACAGAAAACATGACTGGGAGATGCAGAACAGGGGCTGAGCAGGAGGGACCCCTCCCCGTGTGGGCCGGGCCCCACCGAGGCTCCGGCCAGGGAATTGGAGGACAGGACCGACAGGCTGCGGGGCACAAGTCCTGCCTCCATCCTAAGAGCCTGGAAAGACTAAGAGGTGTGACCCAGGGAGGGAGAGGAGAGGACTGGCCTTTCTGAGGGTGTGCACTGGCCGCTGGGCAGAGAACGGGCTAGCAGGAGCCGGCAAAGCTGCCCAGGCCAGGCAGGAAGCCCTGACACCACCGGCAAGATTTGTACTCGATCACCAGTACCCACAATTGGACATTCTCATCTCATCGTACACTCCTATTACAGCTGCTAAGTATGCTTGTTAATCATCACGATTCATAAATTTGATATGTATATGGCGTATTTGAAAGTCAGCATGTTTATCTGACTTTCAATCACCTGCTTCCAATTTAGATGACTGACACTGGCTAAATCCCCTCACAGAACTTTCTGGAAACCTTCATGTGACATCATTCTTACAGATTTACCAGGAAGGGCACTCAAGCTTTTCCCGCCTGTAATTTCATCAGCTACTCACGCTACCCTGGAGCTCCAGCTTCATGTTCTGGATGCAAATCCTTAGAAAGAGTCTGGTTACTCCAGCAAGTTCTCAGAGACTGACACTTGGATTTCCCAGGTGACTGTTGCTGTGACTTGTAATTTTTACAAATCCAGGCAAGAAATCTAACATTTATATCAGATTGTGCACTTCCTTCTGGCTGGTGCTGTTGCATTGCGAGACGTTCACTTGTGGCAAACACCTGTCCCAGGACTTGAGAGCAGAACAAAGATCTTGGGGAACTTACTTCCCTTGAATGTCTCCAAAGGAGGTGGTGCCTCATTTCAATTTCAAGGCTCATTCTGACTTTTTGGTTTTTTCCTTTTCCTTTTCAACAGGAGTAGTTACCACATGTACCTGTTTGTATTCGTGGACTTAACTAGTGCTTCTTTTTAAGGACCTGAGATCTGAACACACACAGAAAAGAGCTCCTCTCAGGATTGTCCAAATTGGGGAAGATTTCGATTTGTGGAAAAAGAAACTTGATCTTACACAGAAGGCTCCAACAAGTTTTCCCGTGGACTGAGACCACCCCCAAATGTGCAAGGATGGCCCCCCGACTTCTCCATCTATCCTAAATAAAGGCGGAGCTAATTAATATTTCAGACTTCCCCACCAGCCAGCCTAAATCAAGACTCTTTGGCAGTTTGCATCTCCTCGTGATGCCTGATTTATGCACCCGAACCCTCCAACTCACGAATACAATAAAAATGCAGACCAGGGGTGGAAATTCGCAAGTACACTTTCTCATTCCACACTAGGTGAAGTGGCTTAGATCGCTGTCGCTAGCACCAAGGGGTTTATTAATAGGCAAAAATTAATTGTATGTAGACTGAATTAATGAGATGGAAAAACACGCACATTTCAGTGAATACAGCAGGGACCGGCCTCTGCTGAGGCATCCGTAATGAAGTGTCTGGGCCGTGGGATGAGCAGGGAGCAGATACCAGCAAGCTGGGGTCCTTTTGTGATCACGGGGGCTGGAGGTACTGTTACAAAAATACACTGCGAAATGTAAACATCAGGCAACTGTTTTGAGCACAAAGTTGACCCCAGATGCGTCTTCTGCAGACTGCCATCTACAGATTTATAAATAAATGATTAGATGTAAAATCTCCAGAGGATTTCCCTTTTCCACAGCAATTACAGGAGCAGATTATTACCATTCAAGTGGGGTTCCAGTGAAAGTTCCTTGACTGGCAGGAATCACTCACTGCTGTCCTCCTGTCTTAAGTCACCATGACAGGAAATCCAATGCTAGCGTGTACTGTGAACATTTTAACAAGCCAAGTCAATATGCACTGAATGAACACATTCTTGAGTTAAAATATATTACTGTCAATAACAGACTGAATTAAGAAAGTATGAAGTTTCAAATGCGATCCATGTCGGGACGAAGTTTTCCATATTTCATATCTGCACGTTGTTAAGAGCCGCCATGTGTATGGGAGTCCAATATTCACTCGGACATTTTCTCTTTGGCAGTTCTTGACTCATTTTTTAAGTCATTAAAATGTAAGGTAATGAGGCTAATCAAAGAATAAGTGAACGAAAAATATCAAGTTCAGCACACATTTTTCTAGCCTAAGAGTTTCCTTTCTTTCCTAAGTTGCTGGGGGAAAAAATCACCTTTTAGCTTCGGGTCTCACTTTGATCACAACAACGCCCCTCCCCCAGTAACTGCTGCGCGCACTTACGCGTGGACACACCGCGTTTCCAGACTCCTAGCAGCAAAGCCAACACCACGCAATGCTCTCCTGAACGTTTTCTCTTTTTTAAAAAAAACTGGTATGTCGTAGGAACAGATTTTTAAAACTTTGTATTTTGAAATAACTGAAGATTCATGAGAAACATTACCGCAGAGACAGTTCACACCTACTCTTCCTCGGCTCTCCAGAGCGGCGTCGCGTCCACAATCACGGCACTCTACCAAAACCAGGAGCCAACATCAACACGACACTATTAACTAGACCTCGTGTCTTATTTGGACATCACCAGTTTTTACAAACACTTCTTAAATGTTTCTAACAAAATTTTTAAAAATTATGCTTTTTAAAATGAAATTTTATTATGTGTTTAGATTCACATACGGACAACCCCAAGCAAGACACAGAGCTGTCCCGTCGCAGACAGCCCTCGTGCTGCTCCCACAAGGTGACATCTTCCCCTCATCCCAGTCCCTGTCGACCACTGATCTCTTCCCCACCGTTATCAGTTTGTCTTTTAAAGAGTTGCATAAGTAAAACCGCACCTTCAGGATGAGCTTCCTCTACTCGGCACAACGCCCTCTAGATCCATCCAAGTCGTATCAACAGTTCGTTGAGTTTTTTCTTCTATGTTTATTAAAAATATTCCATTTTATGGAGGGACCACAGTTTATCTGTCGTCTTTGGACAGACATTTGAGTTGTTTCCAATTCGGGGCAATTACAAGTAAAGCTGCTATGGACGTTTATGCACAGTTTTCAGAGCGCAGTTGCTGGGTCACATGGAAACAGGATGCTCGGCTTTGTAGGCAACTGCTGCACTGTCTTTCAGAGCGGCTGGGGGGTGTGCAGGGGCATCGCACTGAGGCTTTGATTTTCATTTCTCTGCTGACTAACGATGAATACCTTTTCACGTGCTTACTGCCGTACCTACACCCTCCTGGATGAGGGGTCTGTTCAAATCTTTTGCCATTTTCTAAGTGAGATGTTCATTTTCTTACTGCTGAGAGCTTAGAGTGTTTGTGTTCTGAACATGGGTCCTGTGTCAGATATGGGATTTGCAAGTGTAGCTGCCCCTTGCCTTATGAGGGGGTTGGTTCCAGGACTCCGCGCATGCCAAAATCCGTGCGTACTCAAGTCCCATGGATGGCCCTGAGAACCGTGTATGTGGAAAGCTGGCCCTCTATATCCACTGCATGGATTTTGTACTCTGTGTCTACTGCATTTTTGATCCTTTTGGTTAAAAAAAAAATCTGATTTTAAGTGGACCCTCAGAGTTCAAACTCGTGTTATTCAAGGGTCAACTGTATTTTCTCCCAGTCTGACTTATTTCTTCATGGTGTTTTTACAGGGTCTTTTGCAGAAGTTTAGGAACATAATTTTTTAAAGTAATAATACATGTTATTGATCCTTCTGGAATTCTCTTATTCTGACAAATTTTCAGGACGGATAACATCTCTCAGAGCTGAACAGCCACCTATGCGATCTCTCAGCAGAGGCTGTCAGAGAAGGTGAAGTCCCTGCAGGAAGCTTTGTCTCTCTGGGATGGGAGGCAGGGCATGCTTCTGAGGCATATCGGGAAAACTTGATTTAAGTAAAAAACACACTATGTATCATAAAGGTATGTAAAATGTAATTTATGTTCCAGCTCAAATAAATACTTACAATGCCACTGCAGGACGAGTGAGTTCAGTAATACTGACTGTATCTGCAGCGTGCACGGTGCCGCAGACACACCCCCACCCCCGAAACATTTGAAAAAATTAAAAATAAGCAAAGAAAGATTCAACAGTCAAAACAACAAATAGGTCTTCCTAGCCAAGAAAGCCCCAGAGAGGACACTTGTCACTGGCCAGGCTACGGAGGACACATTGACTCTTAAAGGTGAAACGCCTGCATGTCACAGGAAACGACACACACCACCGCTCAATCCCAAAACAAACACATTCTCACTCTGGAAGAAAACATCCTGGCATCACCGGGGTTAAAGGGCAGAATACGGATGCCTGCCGGGGAAAAGACTCGGATAATCCTACCGCGTGGCCACGAGGCAGAGCGGCGGGGAGAAGAGCCCTGGGATGCTGCCATCCTGAAAGGCCCAGGTGAGCCCACCACTGCATCCGGAAGGGAGACGGAGCCGAGGCCTTGTGACCAACAACACAACCCTGAAGAGGCCCAAGAAGGCTCTGGCCATTGGACACGTCCTCCCTACGCTTGTGTGCTGGAGCCGCGGACAAATGATTTCCAGATGCATCGCTAAGACTTGTTCAGGGTCAGTGAGTCTGTGCTAAAACATCTTGGTAGGAAGGAAAGAGTGGCAACAAGACGTTCCCGGCACACAGCTCCTGCAGCCTTGCCTTCCACGCCTGGATGTCTTACTGCCAACGGGTAACCGAGGACGTACCTAGGAGGAGGTGGTTTTTCCTCCCACCAATCACCACAGTCCACCGCAGCCCTGGAAAGGGGGCTTTATTACAACACAACTATAGTCCAGCGCTGGGGCCCAAAATCATGCCGAAGAAATAAAATTTAAACTCAGGCTGGCCTACGTGCCAGTAGATTTTAACTAGCTTGTCTTGGCTTTCCTCAGCTTGTACAATTCACCAACCTTAATGAAAATTCACAGAAAGTCTACAAGTCGGTTAAAAAAAAAAATCTCTTCCTTGTTCTACAATAGCATGTAATCGCTGTCACAAATCGATGAGATACGAATGAGGAGAACGTACGAGGTCTGAGAAAGGCTGTGCTTGTTCACCGCTGAACCGCCCCACGGCACAGCGCCGCTGTTGCCTGCCTTCCCCTTCTGAATCGAAGACGTTTCCCAGCCTCTACGCTTCAACTATGGGATCAGGATCAGAATGGTGTAACGGAGAGTGGAATGATCTGCTCAGCCACAGTAATTTTGGGAAAATTACTTTTAATTTTGTGACATTTTTGTATTCCCACGAAGTACATAGGCGTTCTCTTTGTAACTATAAAAATGACGTGTTGTCTGGCACACGCGATGTGTCTGGCTGGAATTTGCCGAGGCAGGCATTAGGTTTGTTTCCTGTAAAACAACTAACATTTTTGGTTCAATGCATCGAGCTAAAGTAAGACGGCTGAAAGTCCTCAATGTACTAGTGCTGAAAAAAATAAAATCTTTCATTAGAGGATGAAAATAGAGCTTGGATTTTCTGGTGACCATAATACCCAACACAGAAATACAACACGGTACGTCCCAACTTCACACTTCTAAAGCGACATCCTGTTACTTCCCTCGAGATGCTCAATGTTAAGAAGATCGTATTCTTAAAAGAAACATCTTATAAATATTTTATTAGTTATATACCTTTCCATTGAAATACACCAGCATTTCTCAAACTGGGCGTTGCATGACCCGGGGACACACAGATGTTCCCATGGGTTTGGGACAAAGATGCTCGTGGGTCAGATGACACTGAGAGATGCCATGACACACTCCTCAAAGGGTCTTGGAGTAAAGGACCCAGTTCTAACACGGTCCAAACCAGAACTCCCCAGATCTTGTTTCCAGAACCCCTAAACACATAAGGACTGCATAAAGTTTGGGAAGTAGACACATTAAAGTGTGAAATTTAATCAAACTAAGTTTTCTACACAAACACATTACTGTGAACTGCTTGCTTGTGAGAGCTTATAATAAAATCTTATAATCTTATGACTAACATTTCTTTTCTACTGAGAATGTTATGATTCTCTTTAAGGAGACTTAACACTCCATTACGGCTTAGCATCGCACGCACCAAACAGTCCACGCGTCGTGCACACACGCCGAGCCGATTCCGCTCACACGTTTTACCCCATAGGTGTCATTAAAACGTTATGAAGTGGATTTCGCCCCAGGCACTGAGGGTTTGATTACTTTTTTACACACACTTTAGGGTTCAAGATAAACACCTTACAGTCTGTCTCCTAGTGTCTCAATTGAAAGATGTATTTTCCCAGAAAAGATGCTTATTTGGTAGGTTGCAAGTCTCTTCCTTGTTCCTGAAGTAACCAGAGGTGACGTGCATCTCACCACAGCCCACCAAGAGGCAGGGCAGCTACGCAAGCCTGGTGGCCCCTGCCTCTCACTGGTGACAGCACTCTGATACCCACTTCTGCTCAGAGCAGGCAGCGGGGCCGGGGCGGCACAGCCTTAGCGAACGCCCTGCAAGAGCAGCCCCGGCAGGTGCGTGCACCTGCAGGAACTAAAGGCACAGAAACAAGGGCAGACCAATGCTAGCGCCCTCACCGTGAGCTCCGAGACACAGTACTGCCTCGTCCCAGGTCTCTCAAATAGCAACCCCAAATCCTGTCTTCCTCCTGCTCAGAATTAAACACAGCAGCCTCCTGCACGGAGCTGTCGCTGTGTGCTTTTGAGCTTCCTCTTTTGGATTTTACGCCTGGCCTCCCCGAGAGGAGCAATGCTTGACAATAACGAAGGAGGACCCTGGGCAGGCCTCCGCCGTTATTGCGGGCTTCGTATTCACAACCTGTCAAGGTAACTTTATGACCTCACGGCCAGTTGCTGTAATTCCAATAACGACCTGCAGACACCAAAAGAATCTAAATTTATCACCACTCCTCTCACGGTGACTGCCCGGCCCCATCAGAAGCAGCAGTGCGCCCTTGCTGGTGGTGATGCAGGTGTCCTGGGAAGCTGGCCCAGCTCTTGGTGGTGCTGGCAGCAGCCAGGATGGTCTGTGCCTCCCCCTGCCTGGCCCACACCCCTTGCTGGCCCTGGTCTCCACAGTGGGCAGCCCCGACGAGGCCAGCGTCTCTGCCCAGTGGACAGCAGCGTTTCGGTGGGCCGTGACAGTTCCAGGAGCACACTGGGCAAGACGAGGCCACTACTGGTATTAGAGCAGGCACCAGGAGACAGGCACTGTGTTGAGACTGGGAGTCAGGTGGGGCGCGGGGAAGAGAGGCGCAGGCTACGGGGAGACTGCGTGGAACGACAGGTTCCTGATGTCAGCTGATATGCGATTTTCTTTTTCTCACCCTCAGATCTGGGCCTTGCTCGGCAACTTGTCGCGGCTTCCCTTTCAGAGGAACAGAGGGATGAGGTATGGCTGCAAAATCCCAAGGCTGGCTCTTCACTACTGTGTCACGATCAGCAGAGAAGTCAGGGATTTGCCGATTTACGGCATAACCTTGGGAACCAGAAAAACCTAACATGCGTAGCATAGCCCAGCTCAGGTCCATCCAGAAAGAAAATGGTGTACATAAAATTGTTAAAAATAATTACAAGTAGGCCAGGTGTGGTGGCTCATGCCTGTAATCTCAGCGACTCAAGAGGCTGAAGCGGGAGGATCACTGAGGCCAGGAGTTCAAGAGCAGCCTGGGCAACATAGCAAGACTCTATCTCTAAAAGTAATGAAAAAAAAAATTAGCCAGCCATGGTGGTGCACACCTATGATCCCAGCTACTTGGGAGGCTGAGGCAGGAGAATCACTTCAATCCGGGAATTCAAGGTTAGCATGAGCTATGGATTGGGCCTTTGTATTCCAGACTGGGTGACAGAGTGGGACTTTGTCACTAAACAAAAATTACATAAACATTAAAAATTATAGATAGGAAATTATAAGTCACAAGGGCAAAATACAAAGCAAACACCATAATCCTGAAAAAAATACGGGCATGGAATGTGCTTTTAAAAATATGTGTTTCAAATAAAGCAACTGTCATCAATGCTTGCCACATAGGTCTGTCCCCCCGGACCATCAGAGACCACACGTCACGTCCAGCCACTTGGTCCTGGGGCAGTCATCGCCAACACGTCGATGGTGGGAATGGCTTTGGTACCGCAGCTCGCTACAGGTGAGAGGGTCACCATTCCAGACTCACCAAGATGAGGTCCTTGAGGACTCCGATCATAACTCTACTTTTCCAATGATTTTATCCAAAAGACAAATGCACTCTCAATGGCCAGCATCTGTCACTTGTTGTCTGATGCCACACAGAGTGCATTCTCTGTGCTGGAACAGTGCAGTGCTGTACGTGAGACCGTCTCACTTCCACACTCCTAATTATGCAACTGTTTGCATATTTCCCAAGAAATTCCCAGTGAGATAGAAAATTTCATTTCCTCACGTGCTTTTTCTGCAGAAGAGTCATTCTTATTGGTTTCTTTTATTTAAAAGAATCTATTTATCAATTTAAAAGTGATTATAATTATCAAATAGTTATTTCCCGTTAAAGGGAACGTAACTCCAGCTGCTGGCAATACCACGTACAGAGCCTGACGTGGCTGGGTCTCTCCCCAATGCACCATCGTGCTGATTCCAGACACTTCCACAGGGGGACCTTCAAAGAGAGCATCGTCCAGAGGGAGGAGGGCCTGCTGTGCTTGCTTTTCTCTTCTCAGAGACATTCTTTGGGGCCAGGAAGTCCTCCCCTCCAGCCAGCCCCAGCCCTTGGCCTCCACGGTCCCTCACATGTGCTCATGTGTGTCGGGCCATAGTGTCCCAGCGATGCCACGGGGCCAGGATCTTGCAGAGGCTACAATAGAGCAGGGCCTGCCCCTGAAATTCACCAAGTCTTGGCTCCAGGGAAGGGGAATGGCGGGGCATGGTGAGTGGTACTGGCTGCTGCAGGGAAACGGTGCCCCTCTCCCCCGGACATTCCGCCAGCCTGACACTGCCGTTCCCGCAGACACCACTGTCCTTCATCCTTCTCCGATGCAGGCCTTGCGCCCTCTTCCCCGACGCTCTCGCCCTAGGGGACAGTGGCAGTGGCTGACCACTGGATGGCTCTCGAGTCCCCCCTCTGGCCTGTACTGATCCGATCCATGTTACAGTTGGTCCCACGGGCCTCAGGAGGAGCTGCTGTCCCCAACATTCCTGGTCTCCTGCCGTTAACCATTCTGATGGGGGCTCCCGTACCGTGCTCCCATGCGCCGGCATGGAGGCCCCTCCTGCCACCCCTGCTGCTGCCTCCTCTCTGCCTCCCCAGGGAATCGTAATGTGCTTGTTTTTACCCCCAGCTCTCTCTTGAACCTGCCCACTTCTAGACATCACTATTGTCACCGTCTGTCTACCAGTCCAAACTCCCCCATTGCCTGCCCAGACCACTGTGATGGTCCAGTAACTGCCCAAATCTGCCCGATCTCCCCAAATCCAAATCCAAAAAGTTCTCCACACTCCAGCCAGGGTGATGGGACTAAAGCCAAAACCCCATTGTGGTGGTCTTTGGCTTCTCCATCCGAACGGCATCCTAGTGCCCCCTCACAAGCCTCAGTGTGTGGGTCCCTTGCTCCCACCTGGCTCACTGCGCTTTGCCCTGCTACGCCGCACAGAGCTCACAGGTCCTCTTCCAGATGTCCCGAGTGTACCATGAGGTCCCACATCACACTTCACATGCGGTGGTGCTCTCATGTACGCCCTTCATGTGGCTCAGATCTCATTCGAAGGCCGCTTCTCAAGGAGGCCTCCTCTGACCCCTGGTAGACGTTCTCACAATGCCTGGTACTTCTCCCGGGCAGTACATCCCTCAACCACAGTTGGCTGGCCGGGCGCGGTGGCTCATGTCTGTAATCCTAGCACTCTGGGAGGCTGAGGCAGGTGGATCGCTCAAGGTCAGGAGTTTGAGACCAGCCTGAGCAAGAGCGAGATCCCGTCTCTACTTAAA
>NW_012153175.1:990184-992236 GCF_000956105.1 Propithecus coquereli | reverse complement strand
GCCCTGCAGGGCCCTGTGACCCCCATCTTGGGGTGGAATCTGAACGTCCACCCTGTAGGAGTGAAGCAAGCTGTCACGAGGCCAAAGCTCCAAGGACCCACAGCTCCGCGCCCATCGTGTTAGTCCCCATGACGACGATGAGCTGGTACTAGTCTGCCAGTGCCCTCGGCGCTGCTGAAAGAAGGAAATATCCTTCCAGGAAACACGTCACTTCTACATACAGTTTTTCAAAGGTAATAATATGGCATAAAATAAAAAATAACTAGACACACGAGGAGATAAGACAACAAGAACAAAAACCAGCAGAAGCAAAGGCCAAAAATAGATCACAGGGATTCCAGATGCTGGAACGTAAAATGACTGTGCTTTGCTATGCTGAAGTAGAAAAAAGCCAAATTGCGAAATCCAAAAAACAATTGTGAAGTTTTTTAAAAAATGAAAATACTAGAACTGAGAAATAAGTTACTGAAATAATATATTCTATGAATGGGTTTAAGCCAAATTAGGCACAGTAGAAAAGAAAATCAGTGAACTGTTAGAAGAAATATAATGGATCTCAGAGATACAAAATAATGGAAAATAGTGGGGAACGAGAGACTTGGCGGACACGGTGACGGGCACCAGATGTGTAACGGGCTCACAGAAGGGAACGCGGGAGAATGATGCCAGAGCAATGTGTGAAGAGATAAGAGATGAAAATGTTCTAAAACCACTGAAAGACAGCAAGCTATTGATTCAGGAAGTCCTACGATTTTAAAGCAGGATAAAAAAAAAAAAAGATGTCTACACCTAGTCAAATCTCAATGTAGAGAAAAGACATTACTCCAAAGTGGTCACAATCACACTGCCGCTCACTCGAGAATGACAACGGAGGCCTGGGGGAGAGGCATAGTCACTCTCCGGATGCCGAACAAAGTAACCGCAAACCTAGAACCGTAGCCCAAGGAAAAGTATTACTTAAAAATAAAGATAAAATTAAGACATTTTTTGGGGAGACCCAAAAACAGAATTCCACACTGGCAATCCCACATGAAATAAAACACTTAAGGGGAATAGTGTGCTAATAAATGTTTAATTGACCTTATAGACTAAGTATGTGTATGTGTGTGAACTTTTTAAAAAACAAATTTTACTGATATAAAGGACGTGAAACACAGTTTACAAATAGTAAAATTATTAATACTTTTTATTATAAATTCCATACAAGTGATTCTCAGAGTGCTTTTGTCGGTATTTGTCAAACTCCTGAGTACATAGCCAACCTGCAGTTGCCACTGACAAACGCGTAGTTTTGCACAAATGCTAACAAGATGAAGGTGAAGCAGTTGAAGATGTATGTCAGAACTTCATGTGTTCAGCAATGACACGAGTGACTTCTTTGCACAATTAGATAATAATTTAAACTACTAGGGTACATTTAAATTTTTTGTGCTGTTCAAAATGTAATGATACATACGTAATGCTCTTAAAATTAATGAGCATTAGTGACATCTGCCTCATCACATTCTTAAGTATAGACCAGTGGTTGGCAAATATTTTCTCAAAGGGCCAACTAGTGTAAATATTTCACGTTTTATGGGCCATACAGTTTCAGTCACAACAACTGGACCACTATTGAGGTGTGAGAGTAGCCACAGACAAGACACAAAATGGGTGTGGCCATGTTACAATAAAACTTTATCAGAAAAAAATAAAAAAGATGTTCAGTCCAGGCCATAGTTTACAGATCTTGGCCTAGACAATCAAATAAATAAAGCTCCAATTAACAGTGTTTGTTAATTTCTGTTGTGTGAATACCCCTACTAGGGCCGACTTCAAGCTACCAAGGTGACAGCATTGAGTGTACAGATGACAAGATTCTTGGTAGTACACCATCATAACAATGGCCTCAAAGCAGGGATAGCAGTAAAATTAATACAATAATTGGAAGGGATGAATTTTGAGTATGTGTTACTTATCCAAATGTAATGTATTTAACAGTAAATGTATATAATTTAATTTTTAGTAATGAGTGTTTTACAACCAGCTCATAAAATTCTTGTAAATTAAAGA
>NW_012153175.1:985931-990134 GCF_000956105.1 Propithecus coquereli | reverse complement strand
CCCCTGGACTCGTGTCACAAGAGGACTAAAGGCACCAAGGTTTTCCCAGGCTTCCTAGAAAACTGTCTTTTATTTTTATTTTGGAAACTTTTTTCACCTTTAAGGATTGCATTCTGGTTTGGAATCTAGGTAACTAAAGAGAAACCCATTTGCATTTCTACCAAGGCCCTGCTCCCAAAGCAAGCAAGGGCCCGTATGGCAAAGGATGCTCAGAGGTCAGACAGAACCAGCAACAGGGTGGACTCCAACCACACGGGCAAACCCAGCCGACCCTTAAAGATGACAACCGATTCACGGCAAGCATCAGCTCCCACCCCAATATGTGTGGCTTTGAAACATCACCACCCCAGTAGTACAGCTTCAAAATGACAGTCACTGTGGAGTTTATGCTTATTTTAAGCAATTAGTAGTCTCAGAATTGGAGTAAAAAAGCATTTGAGTAGTTACTAAATTGGATGACTTTGGTCCCCAAAGCAATATGCTTTAAAATCTTATGATGACATCAAAGAACTCTTGCATTTAGTTTAATAAAAAAGGACAGCAGAGACAACTTCATATGTATTAAAGACGGTCAAGTCAGAGGAATTAGGGCACAGCCCTCATAGCCAAACTACTGCTGTACGTACAGGTCTCAAGCATTTAAAGCTCAGTCGATCTTATAAACCCAGACAGAAGCAACCACATTGCTGCTTTAAATCAATACTTTAAAATATTTAGCAGAAGACTTATATGTAAAGGATTAGGTTTGGCAAAAAGGTCTTTTTCCACAAGCTTCCGTTGAGATTTTGACATAAATCATATTTAGTAAACATATTTAAACTCACATTAAATATCACACAAAACCTGATTTCATATGGTTAGATTTGGCATCCAAAAATTTACATATCCCATTAGACTTTCACTTCCCACTAATTTGAAAATATACAGTGGTGATTTCTTCAACTAATATATCCAGCCCAAGAGAACTTGTACGCTTCTGCACCGGCTTCAAGCCAATTTGGGGTGGAACCATGGGGCTGGCCCTTGGACCTTGCCCACCTCCCCCAAGATGCAACAGAAGACCAAGGCAGGGGTGGATGTCAGCCTGGCCTGGGGCTCAAGCACGTGTCAGCTGGGCTCACCAGTGAGGAAGACAATGGACAGAGAACCTGAAGTTTGGGGTGGGGGGTGTCTGGCATGCGAAATCCTGCTGTGGCAGAGAAATGCCCCGTGTTCCCTGGAAGAAGATGGGAGGTGGGCAGAGCTGAGAGAAGAGTGGGGTTTTTGTTTGCTTGCTTTTAATATGAAAGGATTTTTTGTTCTCCTAAATCAGGATGTGAGATTTTTTTTTTTTTTTTTTTTTATTATTCCAGGGTTTTGTGAGGGTACAAACATTGTAGTTACACTTTATGTCTTTGCCTCACCCAAATGAGGGTTAAAGGCATGAGATTTTGACGCAGCTTTGAGAAACTGGGGGGCCACACGGCAGGAGCAGTGACAACTGTGGGCCAGGGTGCAAGAGGAAACGGCCCTACAGGGGCAGCTCCTCCCTGGGACAAAGTACCAGTCCCTGAGAGGGGCAGAGACCGCCCTGCAGGGCCCTGTGACCCCCATCTTGGGGTGGAATCTGAACGTCCACCCTGTAGGAGTGAAGCAAGCTGTCACGAGGCCAAAGCTCCAAGGACCCACAGCTCCGCGCCCATCGTGTTAGTCCCCATGACGACGATGAGCTGGTACCAGTCTGCCAGTGCCCTCGGCGCTGCTGAAAGAAGGAAATATCCTTCCAGGAAACACGTCACTTCTACATACAGTTTTTCAAAGGTAATAATATGGCATAAAATAAAAAATAACTAGACACACGAGGAGATAAGACAACAAGAACAAAAACCAGCAGAAGCAAAGGCCAAAAATAGATCACAGGGATTCCAGATGCTGGAACGTAAAATGACTGTGCTTTGCTATGCTGAAGTAGAAAAAAGCCAAATTGCGAAATCCAAAAAACAATTGTGAAGTTTTTTAAAAAATGAAAATACTAGAACTGAGAAATAAGTTACTGAAATAATATATTCTATGAATGGGTTTAAGCCAAATTAGGCACAGTAGAAAAGAAAATCAGTGAACTGTTAGAAGAAATATAATGGATCTCAGAGATACAAAATAATGGAAAATAGTGGGGAACGAGAGACTTGGCGGACACGGTGACGGGCACCAGATGTGTAACGGGCTCACAGAAGGGAACGCGGGAGAATGATGCCAGAGCAATGTGTGAAGAGATAAGAGATGAAAATGTTCTAAAACCACTGAAAGACAGCAAGCTATTGATTCAGGAAGTCCTACGATTTTAAAGCAGGATAAAAAAAAAAAAAGATGTCTACACCTAGTCAAATCTCAATGTAGAGAAAAGACATTACTCCAAAGTGGTCACAATCACACTGCCGCTCACTCGAGAATGACGACGGAGGCCTGGGGGAGAGGCATAGCCACTCTCCGGATGCCGAACAAAGTAACCGCAAACCTAGAACTGTAGCCCAAGGAAAAGTATTACTTAAAAATAAAGATAAAATTAAGACATTTTTTGGGGAGACCCAAAAACAGAATTCCACACTGGCAATCCCACATGAAATAAAACACTTAAGGGGAATAGTGTGCTAATAAATGTTTAATTGATCTTATAGACTAAGTATGTGTATGTGTGCGCACTTTTTAAAAAACAAATTTTACTGATATAAAGGACGTGAAACACAGTTTACAAATAGTAAAATTATTAATACTTTTTATTATAAATTCCATACAACTGATTCTCAGAGTGCTTTTGTTGGTATTTCCCAAACTCTTGAGTACGTAGCCAACCTGTAGTTGCCACTGACAAACACGTAGTTTTGCACAAATGCTAACAAGATGAAGGTGAAGCAGTTGAAGATGTATGTCAGAACTTCATGTGTTCGGCAATGACATGAGTGACTTCTTTGCACAATCAGATAATAATTTAAACTACTAGAGTACATTTAAATTCTTTGTGCTGTTCAAAATGTAATGATATATACATAATGCTCTTTAAAATTAACGAGCATTTGTGACATCTGCATCATCACATTCTTAAGTATAGACCAGTGGTTGGCAAATATTTTCTCAAAGGGCCAGCTAATGTAAATATTTCACATTTTATGGGCCATATAGTTTCAGTCACAACAACTGGACCACTATTGAGGTGTGAGAGTAGCCACAGACAAGACACAAAATGGGTGTGGCCGTGTTACAATAAAACTTTATCAGAAAAAAATAAAAAAGATGTTCAGTCAAGGCCATAGTTTACAGATCTTGGCCTAGACAATCAAATAAATAAAGCTCCAATTAACAGTGTTTGCTAATTTCTGTTGTGTGAATACCCCTACTAGGGCCGACTTCAAGCTACCAAGGTGACAGCATTGAGTGTACAGATGACAAGATTCTTGGCAGTACACCATCATAACAATGGCCTCAAAGCAGGGATAGCAGTAAAATTAATACAATAATTGGAAGGGATGAATTTTGAGTATGTGTTACCTTTCCAAATGTAATGTATTTAACAGTAAATGTATATAATTTAATTTTTAGTAATGAGTGTTTTACAACCAGCTCATAAAATTCTTGTAAATTAAAGAATTGCCTCTTCTGAGGCACTATGAGTTTGCTTTAGCTTGCCACTGCTTAAAAGGTATTCTTCAGGCAGAAGGAAAACTATCATGGAAGGAAAGTTAGAGGTACAGAAAGGATGAAAAGAATAAAAGTGGTAAATCCTTGTGTAAATCAAATGAATACTGACTGCATTAAACAATATTTTAAAGTCAGGTATATTTAGGTAAATTTTATATATACTATAAAATTCACCCTTTATAGATGTACAGTCCAATGAGTACTGATATATGCAGTTACATAACCACCATAGCAATTAAGGTACTCATTCCTGAGAGCTTTGATAATTTATGTCTTTCAATGATTCTGTCCATTTCATCTAATTTATCACATTTATTAGCATAATTGCTTATGATATATTTCCTTCTTAATCTTAATAGGATCTGTAGGATCTGTACTGATTTCCCCTTCCGATACACATTTGGGTAATTTGTGTGTCTCTGTCTCAGTCTGGTTAGAATTTTATCATTTTCACTGATTTCTTCAAAATTGAAAGAAGCTACTGGTTTCTTTGATTTTCTGTATATTTTCTGTTTCAAATTTCATTAATCT
>NW_012153175.1:977988-980489 GCF_000956105.1 Propithecus coquereli | reverse complement strand
AGATTTTTTCATTAATTTAAAAAGTTTCTTTCAAATACTTCAAACTTACAGAAAAGTTATAAGAAGACATAGAATGTTCGTATATTCTTTACCCAGATTCCCGTTTTTATCATCTTGCTACTATTTTATTTCTCCCTCTCTGCTCGCATACGTTATGATTCAATTTTGTGTGAGCCATTTAAGAGTTGACTGTGTACATCACACATCTCATTTCCTAAGTACAAGGATATCCTCTTAGGTAACCACAGCAGTCAAACTGAGGAAACATGGAAACAACTCTCTCATCCAACATACAATCCGTAACCAATTTTGTCAACTGCCCCATTCTCTCTCTTCTGCCACACATTTTTCCTCTAGTCCAGCATCTCATGGTGTATTAAGTTGTCACATTTCTCCAGTCTCCCTTAAAAGCTGGAACAGTCTTACAGCCTTTGTCTTTCATGACATTAACATTGTTTTAAAGATATAATTTACATGTAAAGTAAAACTTGCCCTTTTTAGTGTATAGTTCTGTGAGTTTTGACCAATGCTTACAGTTGTGACCGCCACCAAGATCAAGTGTAGACACTTCTGTCACCCCAGTGACCCCCTTGTGGCCCTTACAGTCAGCCTCTTCCCCCTCAATCCCATCCCGCTGGACACCACTGACCTGCTTCCTGTCCCAGTGATTCTGCATTTTCCAGTAAGTCGCAAAAGTGGAATGATGACGTGTCTTCTTCCACTTGCAAACACATAATGCTTTTGAAATTCACTTATGCTGTATGTATACATTGCTCGTTCCTTTCTTAGTGCCGATTCGAACTGCATCATATGGATGTACCACAGGTTTATTCCATTCCCCAGCTGAGGATCTTTAACAGAGACTCTACGTGGCCCACAAAGTCTAAACTATTTAGTCCTTTACAGAAAAAGTTTGCCAACCTCTGTTCTGGAGACTATCTTCATGCTCTTATGGGGGAGAAAAGACTTCTTAAACGTGACAAAATATACCAATCATAAACGAAAGGACTGATAAAATCCTAACTACCTTAATATTAAAATCTTCTGATCAGACAGACAACTAAAAGAATGAAAAGCAAGCCACAGAGTGGAGATACTTTCAACATACATGGCCAAAGGATTCATATCCAGAATATATAAAGAACTGCTATATAAAATAGTAAAAGACAACCCAATACGAAAATGGACATAAGTCATGTACAAACACTTCAAAAAAGAATACAAATGGCAAATAGGCATACGAAACATGTTCAGTCACATTAGTCGTTCCAGAAACGTAAACTAAAACACAATGAGATCCATGAACACAAACACAAGAATGGCTAAAGTTAAGCAGCTTGTAATATCAAACGTCGACACCGGCGTGGGGCAATAGGAAATCTCAGAAACTGCTGATGGGAGTTAAACTGATTTAACCACACTGGGAAACTGTTTGGTGTTATCTACAAAAGACAATTATGCCTACATCCATGACGAGCAACTCCAGCGTTAGGACATGCCCAACAGAAATGCATACGTATTGCATCAAGAGACATCCAGGATTGATCACAGGGGCATCACTAGTAATAGGGAGAAAACCGCAACCACCAAATGTCCATAAACAGTGAAAGAGAAACTGTGACAAATTCACATGATACTACACAACAAAGAAAACAAACTGGTGAAATGCAACTCTATGGTTGAGTCTACAACCATAATGAATAAAAGCATGACATGAAGGAA
Source organism: Propithecus coquereli (assembly GCF_000956105.1). Classification (NCBI taxonomy): domain Eukaryota; kingdom Metazoa; phylum Chordata; class Mammalia; order Primates; family Indriidae; genus Propithecus; species Propithecus coquereli. The sequence continues at coordinate 978,767 of NW_012153175.1, read as the reverse complement.
TACATGACATACATAATATGCAATTAATTTTATAAGCAGTTAACAAACATACAGAAGCAAAACAAAACTATAGTGTTGAGGGATGCATGCTTAGCTGATAAAACCACAATGACAAACCAGAAATTGATTACTGGAAAAATCGGATTAGGGGTTTCCTCTGGGAGATGCTGCACAAAACAATGGAAAGGCGTACAAAGAAGGCTTCTGAGGAGCGGCCTCGAGTTGCTTTTTGTTTTGCATCATGGTTACACAAATATTCATTGTGTGCCCTTCCCTCCATGTGTATTATCTTCATAACAACACGAATGGCTAAAAGGAATGGGTGCCACTTCAAAAATCTGATTCCCAAGACAGCACAGATACAATGTCAGAAATCGGGTACACCGTGGCAACAGTACAGTCAGAGCGTATCTCAATTAGTAGTGTTAGGCTACTTTCAACATGTGATCGTATTCAGTAGATCACAAATGTCTCTGAGTTGTGGGGATTGATCCAAGAACTTCAGCAATCATCTGTTAATTAACATCTTACATTTCATAAGTAGCAAACACTGGGAACACAAACTTCTAGAACAGTTCAGGTAGGCATATCATAACACTAGTATCACTATTTAGCATTACTGTCTAGATTCTGGTCAATGAATGACGAAGAATAGATAAACATATTAGGAAGAAAAAGTCGAATTGTCATTATTTCCAGATATTATTTGAGAAAATTAAAGAGAATTAGTTGATGTTAGAATAAGAGAATTCAGCAGAATGGCCAAATACAAGAGTTAA
>NW_012153175.1:968108-977058 GCF_000956105.1 Propithecus coquereli | reverse complement strand
GTCACCCCAGTGACCCCCTTGTGGCCCTTACAGTCAGCCTCTTCCCCCTCAATCCCATCCCGCTGGACACCACTGACCTGCTTCCTGTCCCAGTGATTCTGCATTTTCCAGTAAGTCGCAAAAGTGGAATGATGACGTGTCTTCTTCCACTTGCAAACACATAATGCTTTTGAAATTCACTTATGCTGTATGTATACATTGCTCGTTCCTTTCTTAGTGCCGATTCGAACTGCATCATATGGATGTACCACAGGTTTATTCCATTCCCCAGCTGAGGAAATTGAGGTTGAGGTTGAGGTTTTGGGAGATTGTCAGTAAAGCCACTGGAGTGTAAATGTATGTGTGTGTTTCTAAGTTTCCACTGCACTTGGGTAAACATTAAAGAGACAAGTTGCCGGGTCATACAGTGAGTGAGGTTTCACTTAATTAAAAAAACCTGCCAAATGGTTACAAGAGCAGCTAGAATTTAGCATTTCCATAAGCAACGTTTTAGATCCAGTTGCTGGGCACCTCCATCAGCATTTGGTATTGTCAGCACATCTTAGCCGTTCTAATAAATATTTAGTGGTGTCTCATTTTGGTTTTAATTTTAATGTACATAAGGGCTAAGATGTTGAGCATGTTTTCATATGCCTATCTTCCGTTTACGTGTATCCTTTGGGAAAGAATCTGCTCAAACGTTTTTAAGATTGGCCTTTCCTCATCCCCTAATTCTCAACTCATTTTGTATCCTTCCTTTCCATCTTCATTATCATTCTTCTCACTCCAGGCTCATGTCGTATCTTCCCTGTCCGGGTCCTGGAATCTGCCATTTCTCCAAGTTCCATGAGATCCCTTCAGGGGTGTGTGGTATTTGGGAATTAGGACTGGGAACCAGGTGCGTTGTCACTGGGTTATTACTGCTTCCAGGCCTTCTCAGTAGCTAGAGCTGGGAGAAGTGTGTACACATGCGCACGTTTTAGAAATAAGGAGTTCATACCACTGGCATCAATTCCTAGTCAGCTCCCCACCTTCATCCTTGCTGTCTCCCGCTGCCCAAAATATCAGTGTACTTAGTCATTTGCTCAACCTACATCCACATACTTTTATATATGAAAAATAAAGTTAAGAATATTTGTAATGTCCTCTGTACAACTGAGTACGTATCACCAGAGTATAGTGTGTAGAAGTTACTTGCATTAAGTTCTTCTTTTCCTCTTACATGATTATGATATTCATTTGCAATATAGTTAAGAGATTTCCTAACATTGAGCTCTCCTTGCATTCCTGGGCATAAACCTGAGTACTATTAGTATCAGCGAGGTGTTGGAATCTGTTTGCTAATATTTTATTATCTAGGATTTCTGCACCAATATTCCCACGTCATCCTAGCTTTTATTTGATCATGTATCATCTTTATTAGGTTTAGGTTTCAATGTTATATTTGCTTCATAGAAAATACTGGAAGTTTCCCTTTATTTCTTATGCTTTTAAACAATTTATTTAACACCAGGATCACCTGCACAAAAGATTCAATAGCATTCGCCTGTGAAAGCAACTGGGCCTGGTACCGTTGTGGAAGGTAGTTCCTTCAAAATGTTCTTTATTTCTTCTTCGTAAATTGGTTTAGTTAAGCTATCTCTACTGGGGTTAACTTTGGTAAAACTGGTATTTTCCTGATTATGCACGTCAAATATGTTCGCATTTATTTACAAACTAGTCTCTTGTGCTTTTAAAAACTTCTGTATCAATAGTTATTTCCTTGTTGTTTTTTTATATAGTGTTTCCCCACTTTTTCCATGAATAAGGCAGCTAATAATTTGTCTTTGATTTTTTTCAAAGAAATTAGACTTTGATTTGTTGATTTAATAAATGCTTTTTCCTTCTCTTTCATTATTTTCTTTCCTGCACTATTTTTTGGCATCCCTTTTAATTTTTCCTAATTTTTTGAGTTTGATAGTAATTTCATTTTTCTTTTTTTATTGATATGTGTCCACTGCCATGACTTCTCGTCTACTCATTACATTAACTATGTCTTCGATATACTGTTTTATTATCATTCCTTTATAGAAATTCTATTATGTTGGTTTATATTTGCACTTTCTCTCAAGAATTTAATAGGTTTTTAAGTTTCTAGGTGGAAGGACATTGTTTTTGTTAAAAATGTCTAGTTTTATTGTACTGTGATCAGAGAATGTTGCCCTTAACAATTCTTTCATGAAACTTATGTTTTCTTTGTGACCTAATTTTTGATAAGCTTTTGTAAATATTCCATGTATGCTTGAGAAAAATGGATTCTCAGGGCACACATTTCAATACATATCCATGATTGGATATGTTGAGTGTGTCTCCTATATCATTTCTTACTTGTAGCCACTTGACCAGTGTTAAAAATCTCTCAACATTTCAGTGTTTGTATTTTGTTTACATATGCTATAGTTTTGGCTTTATATAGTTTTACATAGTTTTTGGCTTGTGACTTTCAGCATTCTCTAAAGTGTCCCACTTTGTCTTGGATAATGCCTTAATGGCCTGATTTCTACTTGGTCTACCCCCATGACGGCAGCTCCTGCTTCCCTATGGGTTCATGTGCCTGATGAATCACTGTCCATCCTTCTCCTCTCTGAACCACTGTGTCAGGTATGCTGCTCACAGGTGTAGAGCAGGATTTTTGTCTTCAAGCAAACATGAAATCTCTTCATTTTCATAGACAAGGTAAACCCCTTGACGTTCATTGATATGGCTTCAACTTTGTCAGATTATTTTATATTGTCATTACTGTATTAATTATTACTGTGTCTCTCTTGCTTTATTGTTTTTCCTTTCAGGTTCTTTAATACTTGGGATATAGTTCTATCCTAGTGGTTACCTTTGCATTTATATCTTTTATCCACAATCTAGAGAGACCCACACTTGCTCCAGTCGAACTGGGGTTCTCCCAGTGTTGAAACCAAAAGTCCTGCATCCTGGGAGCTCCCTCAGTTGCAGGCAAGCTGGGACAGTTGGTTGCCCTATTTTAGTTCCCTTTTTTCCTTACCTAAGCCTTACTTCCTGGTCTGCTGGTTTGAAATAGTTTCCTTTGACTCTCCCAGGTAGTCCAGGACCTTACTCTACTTTCCCCCTTGTTGGTTAGATTGTTCCTAACATGTCACACTATGTGCAGACCCTTTGCATTCTATTCTTCCTCCTGTGTCCCCACCCCCAAGTAAATTTTTAAAAATATGAGAAAATACGTATCTTACTGCATATCAAACTGTCTGTAGAGCCATATTTATCAGGAGCAAAGAGCTGGCCCAAGGAAGAGCAAACCAAGCAATGGGACAGAACAGAGCCTCTGTCTAGACCCACATACATGGAGGTTCAGGGAAAACCAAGTGGACATTCCAGTTAGGAGGGTAGATGACAAGAAGTCCTAAGGCTAACTGGTGGGGAAAACACACTGTCTATGTAGGAAAACATGTTAGATCACATCTCAGATCACACAAAAGCAAATCTCCAATAAACTGAAAACACAAAAACAAAACCATAAGCAAAAGTTAGTTTTTGCAATCTTGCAGCAGTTAATGATCTTTCAAAGCAAGATTCAAAACTCAAGCTCCAATAAAAGATTAGATTGGACTATGGAAAAATTTAAAACTCCAACATGCCTAAAAGATACCACCAAACAGCTAAAAGAAGAGACTAGAATAAAATATTTACAAACTTTTCAGACAAAGGACTAATAACTATACTGTAAGAAGAAGTTATTAAAATAAAAACAATGGAAAAAAGCAAAAATATTGCATAAGTAAATCAAAGGAGAAAAGAATACAACTGGTCAATAAACATAAAAAAAGGTGCATGACCTCGATAGTTACCACGGAGATATAAACTTTTCTGAAAAATAAGAAGCCATTTTAGAAATCTTATATTCGTGGAGATGTGGAGAATAATCTATTATTGCTGGGGTTATGGACTGGTACAGCCTTCTGAAGGGCCTGGGGGCTGTGTCCACAGAAATGTAAATGTTCATGCCCTTTGACCTAGCAATTCCTCTTCTGGAAGTCTGTCCCACAGAAATACTTGCCTATGTTACAGAAATACAGACACACATCGACGTTCGTAACATTATAAAAGCACAGAAAGTTGGAAATAAACTTAATTTCCACTCAAAGTGGGAAGGGTCAGTAAATTAATCCACAACAGAGAACAATGTGCGGCTATGGAAAGCCTACGATAAATTATGAAGTTAATGTCCTACTCACAAAAGAATATACTGTATATTTTCTGGTAAAGGCAGATAAGAACAGGAAAGTATATTTAAAACAATAGGAACAGATTTACAGGGCTTCATTTCAAAAGACTGCTTCCGGAAAAAAGATTTTACTTGTACATTTGATGTTTTTAAAATAATAAACTTGTGTTACTTTAAAAATTTAAGTCAAAGAAAAGAAAAACATTGTAAAAAAACCAACATTGACACACAGGCATTCCCCAGAAAGAGACATTCTTGTTCCAGCAATGCAAACTCTTGGTGGCAGGGGGCGGGGGGAGCTTCTTCCTCGTGACCAGAAAAGGTCGTTCTTGAAGTCTTTCGCACGTTTCTGAGGGGTCGCCCCCCTGTAACCTGAGCACGAGCACGAATTTCACACCATGCAAATGCAAAGCAGAGGCAAGACAGGAAGATGGCACCAGTTGAGGTCATCGTGGGGGGGACCTGCCTCTGTGCAAGCTAACCAGGACGCGGGGCTCACAGGAGGGACAAGGTGCCCTTCTCAGTTGATGTCCCCACTGACTCCGCCCGAGGTTCTTGGTCCTCTCCACGCTGCTCCATAGTTTTTGAAATCTCAAGTTTGAGGGAGAAAACAGCTTCCTAAGGGCAGGAAGGATGTTTTCTTCTTCCCCAAGATGCTCAGCTGCACCTCAGCCTCTTAAGAAACGGCTCCAGGATGGCCCGGCCGGGAGCACCTGAGAGACACCGCCGCTCTGCCCGTGCGGCCGCCCTGTGCCGGCCGAGAGGTTAATGTAGTATTTTAACTGCAAAATGATTTACACCAGCATGTGTTCTGGGAAATTAAACAGAAGGATTAATAAATGAGTGCTCAGAAATGAAACCACAATTGGCAGCGAAAAGAAAAATCAGAATTGGGTAAAAGTGAACGAGAAGAAAGGAAGAAACTATAAACTTAGTCCTGCCAAGGCAAATGGCTGGAATCAGTAGTGAAAAAACAAAACGTCGCACGACATGATTGTTCACTGTTTTAGGGGACGAGAACCAAAGGCCTGCAAAAATCCTTCCCCCTACAGAGAACGAAGGAGGAAACAGGGCATCACCTTCTAGCAGCTCATGATGCCAGAGAGGGGCAGCAAGGACGTCCGGACGACCACCCTATGCCCGCCCTGTGCCCAAACACCAGGCGATAACTTTACATGCTGTGTATTTGCCATGACTCAACTTGACAAGCTATCTTTAAGTAGGGCTTCAGTTCAATTCAAATTTTATTTTTACTTGGTTTTCATGTGTCAGTCTATTAACATTAGAACACTTTTTCTGAAGTTTAATACTGTTTCAAAAAAAGCTGTCTTGGTAGCTACTCACAGAATATTTTAGGACTAAACTGCTCTTCAAAATTTCATACACTCATTCATCGTTAAATAAGTAATGCTAGTAGCCTTGGAACGAACATGCAGGATATGTGACTTTTAGCTCTTTGCTCATGAACAAGTGCGATCGCCTGTGCTCTCGGGAGAGTTTGGCCAAGAACCTCAATCCGTAATGCTGCTTATACAGGGACGATCTGTTCTGTCTCCAAGCAAACACATTTGGAAAACAAGCCAGGCAGAAACAGCTACATCCAAGTATTCTCTCAAACAGGAACATGAAATCATGAAAATGAAGGCTTTTTGTTATTGTGGCAACCACAAAATCCAAAACAAGTATGTTAAGATAACATTAAATGGTAACTATGCTAGAGATGGAGCTAAAATTTATGTAAGGAATTACAGCCATGCATGGCAACTCTCGAAGGCTACAACTTACAGTAGGCTACAGGGGAAATTTTCAGCATCAGGGTTGGGTTTCCAAAGCTATGGGAGGGAAAAGCATTCACGTACGCCGAGAGAGGGTACATGCAGGCCACGGGATGTTTGTAAACAGAGGCTGGAATTCAGCAAGCCAATCAGGTTAACGAATTATGACACAGAAATGTGGAATTAATTTCATTTCAATCAACTAAACTTACTTTCTTAAAAGATAATTTCTTCCAGGACATGTCAAAATCACTGCAAAACTCCAGTGGATACAGCGAGATCCCCCGTTTTTAAAAGCAGGGTAGGCTTCAATTCTCAAAGCACGACATTAGATATCTGGATATGTGAAAACCTCATTGATGTTAATGGGAATAACATGGACTTTCCAAGCAAGATTTTTAAAAGTCGGGGTTAAAAATCCTAGTGAATTAGAATCAACTAAGTCTCTGAGAAAGATTGGCAAGCCAACACGGCGCATACCAGGCGTGTTCTGGGGGGTCATTTGTCATTCAGCATTTTGGTGTTGCTCTCGATGCATATTTTATAAAACAAATAGAGTAGCAAATCTGTGTCTGTTTTGGGGGGGCAAGACAAGGCAACACTGTGCACCATTAGTCAAAAACAGAGTTGTATTAGTCTAACGGCACCTTCCTCTCTCCCTTCCAGACCCCCGAGGCAATCACCTGTAGAATTATCCCATCTGCTACATTGAGAGCCAGAAGCCAATCTTTCATTTTAGTTCCTTAGTTCGGATTCATAGAAGGGGGAAAAAATCCACAATTAGGTCTTTAAAAAAAAATAAAAAAGCAAAAACAAAACAGAATAATAGGACCAGGGAGATCACCTCTAGGTTTTGAAAGACCCCGGAGATTTGATGATCTTTAGGGGAGGGGGGGAAAAAAAACGACTATTTTCAACACCACATTAAATATACATTTACAAGAATTTTCTCAGCCAAAGAAAATAGTACAGAGGTGCCAATTAGGGAAGGGGCGGTTAAGGCTGTGCACTCATGGGATGGGGCCACTCATTCAGAGGGCGGGAAATCCTCCTCTCTCGGCATCTCCATGACAACCAGCACTGCACGGAATCAGGCCGAGCTGCCAAGGGTCAGTGTATAGACTCCTGCACAGACGAAGGACTGCAGCCCTCGCGGGTCCCCTCGCCGTGTGGGGAGCTGGCCAGGCTGTCCCCAGCTCAGGCCTCTCCTCTGGGCTGTCAGGGGCCATTTTCTTGGTGGGGCCCCTGATCACCCCGTTGAAATCTGCACCCTGTCCCTCGCTGCTGCCTTCGAATTCTCCATCACTCTTGTCGGCACCTGGCTTTGAAACGTATTTTACGTGTTTGTTCTTCCTCTGGCCACCACACCTCCACGCCTAGCCGGATGGCAGCACTGTTAGGGCAGGGACTTTATCCGCCCTGTTGGTTGGACCCCTGTGTCCCTAGAATGCAGTGGGTCCTCATGAAGTATTTGTTAAATAAAGCTGTAGATCTCTGGCATATTTCAGAAAGAATTACTTGCCCATAAATAACTGGTCATGCACGCGTATTCCTGAATTTTCGACGGAATGCCGCAGATGAGTAAGAAAATCAGCAAGAGAAACAGCAGCTCTGAGGACAATAGTCTGGGTCAACCACAGGCAGGTAAACACACTTGAATCCCCAAGACAAGGTATTTGCCCCCAGATGAGATACAATTCACATTCTATGGGATTCTTTGCAATTACTCAGAACTTAGTAAAGGGTGGCAAATCCCTAACCCAATTCACAAAGCTCACCCAATTCCCAGGAACTTTTGTTGGCTTAAGATCACTTAGAAAACGAAGTGTCACTACTTTTGCTGTCTTTGGGTGGAAGTTCTTTTGGGTTAAGGCGCCATTCACTGTATTGTTTCTGTGGAACATTAAGGCGAACTTTCAAGTTTGGTCTGAGAGTTGCACAAAACTATTTTCTCGAAAGGGGATGCTGACTACTGCTTCCAAAGCCCCCAAGGTGGGCACCTTCTCTCCGCGCCCTGTGGAAGGCAGGGTCTGAGGCCTGCTGAGGAGACAGTCGAGCAGGAAGATTCTCGTACGCTCAGGGCTGAACCCTGTGTTCACCTTGTAGATAGTGGCACACGACTGGCTCCCGAGACAGCAGGCCTCGCCGCCTTGCACCACAGATGTGAACCGTGGCCTAGGGGGTTAAGTGCACGATGGGTGATACCCCAGGTAAGGTGACAGTGCCACAGTGTCCCACAGGAGATGCCAGCAGGGGCAGCTGGCACCAACTGCCTGGCCTATCTGCTCACTTCCCCTGCAACCAACAGTTTGCATCCGTGATGTGTCTAGTTAGTTCAGGGCTGGCCTCGGAAAAGAGTTTAGCTAGTTGACGCTTCTGAGACCTGAACTCAGTACCAGGGTCGGGTGGCTTTGACTGCTACCCAGCCAGGTTACTGGGACTGCCAGCTGTTGCTGTTTATTTAAACAAGCGTTACCTCTCATCGGCACTCTTCCAGTGCAAAATCAATGCCTGTTCTACGGATACCACACGTTTCCCCACAGAAAGCACACGAGCCTGTGTGTTTACAACGTGCTTTTGCAAGATTTAGTGAGCGTGAGCAAGAAGAGAAAATCCAAATCCGTCCGCAGTGAAACTGCCCCCTGCTCACGTAATGACAACCGGCGGCTGCACCGAGGAGCAGCTCCCTTCCTGCCTTCACGGCTAAAAAACGATTTACGTTTATGTTTTTCTCCTTTTCAAAGGATTACAAGGTGTCCTACAAGCTCGTCTGTGTTTGCTTATGCCGGTCATCGCGCCCAGATGAGTCGCATGGAACAGCACAGGGGCCGGGGGAAGCTCTCGCTGAAGGGCCACAGGAAAGCAACGAAGGCCCAGGCTTCTAAAACTAAACCACATGTACTCACCATCAAATTGGTATTAACTGATCAACACATAAGTGCACATATAAGAATAACATCTA
>NW_012153175.1:965960-967733 GCF_000956105.1 Propithecus coquereli | reverse complement strand
GTGTCGTTTTTAAAATTATAATTTGTGAAAGAAACGTGTCTCTAACTTTTTGTCAAGAAACTCCTGGGTAACCAAGACAGATAAGTGTTGACTTCCAGCCACACGACCCACTTCTCTGCGTGCCCGGAGATGGCCCCTCTGTGCCATGCCGGGCAGGGCAGGCGGGGTCTCTGCTCACAGCCGAACGCAGGACGGTGAGGCAGCCCCGCAGCCCTGCACCGCCCAGAGTCTCAGCGGGGCTCACGGATCCCGACAAGGAGCTTCCTTGGCCGCCTCCCCCAGCGCGAGGCGCGTCCCAGGCCGTCCCAGCGAGGCCGAGTCTGGTCGCTGCTCGAAGGCTCCCGGGGGGGCCAGACCCCTCCCTGCAGCACAGCAGGGACAGGGAGCAGCGGATACCTCCCCACGGGGGCTGCACGCTGCCTGTTGCTGCTCCACCGTCATCTCCTGCGGTGCAGAAGTGTTCGACCACCAATGCAGGTGATTTCCACCGACGTTCCACGGGAAACCCCGCTTCTCTGAGTTGGAAGGACGGTTCGTTTCTTTCTTAGACATTTGTAAAGCAAGTGACCCAGGGTGGCCTGTCCCTCAACCACATTCCAAATGCCCATCCAGCCCCTCACCCGGGCCCCACTGCACCCTCCTGACACCTGCCAATCTTTGCCCTTCATCCCACGCACCCTGGGCCGTGGGGCCTGGGTGCTGCAGGAACAGCCCTTCCCGGAGGCTGTGATGCGCCTCCCTGCCGTCCCTTGGAGTCTGCTCTCCACTCCGCCGCGTTTCCCTGGCCCTCCTCGTCCATCAGAGGCCGTTCCCGTGGGATTATGTAGCGGCACATGCTGCCCGAAACCTTCGTGGGGTCTGCAGCTGACCGGAGCCAAGGGCATCCCCAGGGAGGTCCCACTGCATCAATGCCTGGGCCCGCAGTCTGGCCGCCTGTCCTTCCCACCAGGGCCCGGGGGCCGCCCGGTGCTTTCTGAGAGATCAGCCTTGACCAGCATGGACACGCATACTCCAACTGCAGGATCAACTTCAGATTGTGCCAGCGTACGTGTAAAACCGAATTAGCCACTATTAACAAGGCTGCAGTCTGGCTACACCAAGAGGATACTGGCCGTCCTGAGCAGCCTGCAAATTGGGAACTGACTTTTCCAAACACAAAAGGACAGAGACGTAAGGATGGTCATTTTAAGGCTTATATGGTTTAACATTTTAGTTCAGATTATTTTAAAGTTAATGCCAGAGAACAGGCTGACAGCAGACTGAGCGCTCTTCGTTAACAACCTGACGTGAAGCCCTCAACGCAGCAGGTACTTGAGGCTTAAAAGGCACCCAGAGGTTATGACGACAAAATGCTCTGTATAAATCGGACCATGTTTACCTTCTGTCACAGCTGACGGCATGACCAAACAATCAGGGACGAGATCTTCGTGAGCCGGTATGGTCCCGGCCAGCCCTGGAGGGCTCCTGGGAGGCCGGCAGGGCTGCCACCTGGGGCCGGGCATTCCGTCTGGAAGGGACTTGAAGACAGAGCTGACGGCACTTCTCCGCCGAGTCCCAAAGCATCTGCGCTTGACCAGGAAGTACTCAATGAATATTCAGAGCAGTCGGGACCATGGATGCGGCCCAGGGGGTGCCCAGGCCGGCTGGGGAGGGTCCCACATGCTGGCCTGCCCTGTGGGTGAGCCCTGCGTGGCCAGGGAACCCAGCAGGCGCCGAGGTCCTGCAGACACAGGCCAGCCCCCAGGCCCCAGCGTACTCTGCCCAGCAGCTGAC
>NW_012153175.1:904791-959791 GCF_000956105.1 Propithecus coquereli | reverse complement strand
CAGATACGGTGAGCTCTGTTGTTCCATCATCATGCCCCAACACCGACTAAGATCTTTGGGTGAGGCGAAATTACCAGTGTGATCATTTCAAGATTTTAGGATGTACCCAGCTGGGACACAAGGTCTTTTATTTGGCTTCAGTTATTTAAACAAGTAAATGTAAGCCTTTCGTTCCATGTAGGCTTCTTAAAACAAAGGTGAAAGTATAAAAGCCCGAGCTCTCCACAGGGGAGGTTCTGAACACTTATTCTTCCTTCATGGGCCAGCTCAAATCCCCCCTGTTCTGGAAAAACCAGCAGAAATGTCATTGCTACCTCTCACAGGTTCCCAAGACAATCTGCCCTCACCCCTGCCAGGGCAAAAGTCAAGGATCTCACGAGAGCCCTGGGGACGGGGCTCACACCTGCCTTCCCTTCTGCCATCCGGACCCCGAAAGGCTGGTGGGACTTCTCCGACATACGGCAAACTCAGTGTCTGATTCGTGAATTCCACATCCATGTTTCACATACTGGGCTGAGGCTTACTGAACAAATGTTATTAATAAGTGCCACGCAGGTGCCAAGAACTACGGAAACTCCTCGGATGCCAGATCACAAGGGAAGATACGAGCCTGCCCCACCGCTCGGGCCAGGGCTCTGCCCCCAGCCGGTGGCCTGCTGCTTTGCTAGACACAAGGTGCCACGAGGGGACCGCAGCCCACTGGTCTCGGATGGATACGCTGGAGTGTGCGTCTTCATCAGGGCAACGTACCTCCTGCCATTTCCCCATGGAGAGAACAGATACTGTCCCATAAAGTCACCACCGGGCTGGAAAGTAACACTGTTGCTGGCCCAGAACGGGGACACTGAGGACAAAGAACACACAGATGGGGCAGTGGGAACGGTGGTCACAATTCTGCGTCCAGACCGCAACTTCAGTGCGGAACCACCACCACACGCACCCAGGGGCCTCTGCGCTCTGCTTTCGGGCAGGCCGTCTCGCCCGAACGATGAGAGGATGCAGCCCCGTGGGCAGACACCTCCCATTTAACACGGGCCCGACCACCGCGCCCTTCTCCTCCCAGCCAGCCACCTAACAGGGCTGAGCACGTCGTCCCTGGGCACGAGACACAGAGGGTGCAGGTCAAACCCACCTACCTGACAAAAGAGGCAAAAGGTAGAGTTTAAGGCTTGATTTACTAGATGAACATCTTTGACCTTCAAGGCTAAAATGCAAAGGAGAGGAGAGGCATGGAGAATTTGCTACGTAAGGAGCACCCTGACCTGATTTCAAGTTCATTACTCAGAAGCCTGCTCCTTCAGGTCCACCTGCCTGGCTTGGGAACAACGTGGACAAACACACCCAGGGCTCTGCCTCCGCCGGCCTTGCCATCGGTGCGAAGAGGTGCAAAAAGTGAAGCCGACACACATCAGTCACCAGTTACAGTGGCGGTAAGCCACAGAAAGGCACCAGCGAGAGACCGAGCGTCACTGGGGAGAAGGGCATATTCCACAAGCACCGGGCGAGGCAGGCGAGAGCGCCGTGGTTTTACTCGCTGTCTCACAATTTAATCTTTGCAACCACCCTGTGTGAGAGGCTTCGCTTCACTTCCAATTGACAGGGAAAGGAGGGCCCAGGAGTCAAGGGTCAACGCCTGGCGGAAGGGGGACAGGGATCGATGCCCCTGCACCAGGTCCCTGCGGCCTGGACCTCTTCACTGGTCTCCACTCCCCACCCCTGTGTCCACCTAGTTTCCCCTGCTGTGTCCACTTGAACCTCACATCCCCATCTGACCACCCCAGCTCTGGCCTAGGTGAGCCTCCTCGCCCGTGCGGCCCCCAGCACCACGGACTATGTTCTCTATTGCACACCACAATACGCTTTATTACCATCACACTTTCTAAATCATCCTTATTTGTTCGCTCACTCGGGCACCACCAAGCACCTACGGTTTGCTGCATAGCGTTGTAGGTGCTGGATGCAGGAGAACGAAACAGTCTAGGTACCCCCTCCCCCCCCCAAAACATCTGTCCTGGGAGACGGGGGCAAAGGAACAGACGTGACCCAGAGAAGCAAATGAACGAGTGACATAACAATGACCACCGTGGGGAACACGCGATAGCCTGGCTGGCGGGAAGGCCTCTCTGAGGCACGGCTGGGCCTGGCACCCAGAGGCACCCTGCAGAGATCCGTGCAATGACAGCATGAACGGTGGAGGCCAAGAGCTCGAGGTGCTCAAACGCTTGTTGAAATAACGAGTAGTCTGGGAAAGAGACGAAGAAAACCTCAATCTAGGTCATCCTCACATCCACGAAAGGTCAAGATTTGGGTTTTAGAACCCCGTCAAATTTCTCAAGAGTCAAGGTGAAAAGCGCAGCTTCGACGCCTTGGTTTCTGGCACGCCAGTGTTCACACTGCTTTGTTCAGGCCACAGAGAGGAAAGCGGGGACGAGCGCTCAGAGCAGCCCCACAAAGAGGCGGGTCACAAATCACTTTGAAAGCTGAAGAGTCATTAAGTTCCTGGTTGAACACATTAGAGACCGGCGTGCTGATGCCGTTCTCTGCCCAGACAACAGTCACGAGGCTGGGAGGTCACCCGGTTTAGCCAGAGCGTGTGGGGAGAGATGCCCAAAGACGGCGGCTCCGCTCCCTCGCCCGGCGCCGCCGTCCACCTCCCGCGCCAGGCTGCGTGCCCGGCCCGGCTCGAACGGGCTCTCCGCCTTTGAACGCTTCCCCCTGGATTTGTCGGCCCCCAGGGAGTTACTGGCACATCAAGATCATGAAGCTCAAAACCACTGCAACTCAAAGTTACATTTCTTTTCATGTTTTAAACATCTGACTTCTCCAAACTGCTCACTCCGTTTTTTCTCCTTGAATCAAACTTCCCACTCTCTCGTGGACCCCTTGCCCGGCCCCTCGCAGGCCTCCTCCCGCGCACGCTCACCGCAAGGCGGGTGCCGACCTCGGGGCCGAGGACGAGGGTCAAGTGGGAAGTAGCAGGATAAAAATGTGACAGGGTCGTCTGGTTTCCTGCGGGTTTCGCCCGGCTACGGGGCCCCCTTTGCCGGGAGTCTTCACCACGGTGGAGTCACAAACATCACTCCCGCTCGCTCGCTGTCCTTCATCACCATAGTGGGAGCCACCCGTGTGCTTCTGTCACTGTCAGGAGTTACTGCTCTGGGGTTCTTATGGGGACAGGGATGTGTACCTGCAAAATGCTCAGGGGAACGTGGAGGCATTTGGCTGCCGCAGTGACTAAGGGATGCCACCGGCATCTGGTGAGCGGAACAGTCGGCTCAGGACTCCTGTGACCCAATCGCAAAGGCGCCTCCCGCTGAACCGCGCTGACCCACACGGGCTCACAGGCTGGTCATTCGTAATTAGCCACGACCCCACGGCCAGAGATAACCGCTGGCAATTTCTTAGAACATTCCTTTGTCTACTATTCTTAATGCTTTAAGTGTTTTTGGATAAATTCAGGTGGGATGTTTACAATACAGATCTTCCTTGGATATAAAGATTACCGGGAACATCATTTTGAAAAAATGCACATATTCCCACACACAGATAAATCTGGATTTACTTAAAGATTCCTCCACTGTGTGTGTGGCATCTGGATCGTCCATTTCAATTTCTCATGATCAAGTTCGCAGGGACAAACCACTCATCCCCTCCCCCAAGCGTGTGGCTGTGTGAGGAAACCGTACAGAAACTACCCGAAGAGCTGCCTTCTAAGGGACAGTTCTGTGTTGCAGGAAACGTGCACCCATGCGGACGGAAGGTCTGCCTGGTCTCACCATGAGCCAGTTCTGCTCCTGTCTGACAAAGTCCTTGTCATCTGTTCCAGGTACTACTCGTCAAAAGTGGCCCTACCAGATTTAAACGCAGAGTGCCTAGGAGGAAATAAGCCTTCATTTGTCTTGCAAATTAAACTCTATTAACCCCACAGTCTGCTCCTTGAACATGCTTCTAATATTAGTTATGCTGCATACATTATGGAGATTTCGTGTTTTCAGCATTACAATAGACACAAAATACTTTGAAATTCTAGGAGGTTTCTTGAACCAACCAAAAGAATTCTAATGTTCCAATAAGCAGGGATGTTGGGGGAAGAGTATGTTAGATAATTATCAGTCTATAATGCTCAATGACAGACTATAATTGCCAACCAAATATCAGGAAATCAAAGAAAATATTCTGGTGAGTCATTTTGTTTAATTTTTTCCCCAAGATGTATGACATCAAAGGTGAAAACTGCCTTAATTCAAAAAATGTAAGTTTCTGTTTCGTGAGCTCTGACCTAAAAGAAATTCTGTGAAATCCAGACTTTAATGACTACTCTTGAAGGAATTATATGATCAGTTATTTTATTATTCTCTAGTGATGGATTGTTAAAAATAGTTTTGGAAATCTTGTAAAGCTGCAACTTTTCCATACAAATTTCAGAATAGCTTGTCATCTCTACAAAAAAGTCCTATTGTGATTCTAACAGTGATTGTGTTAAATCAGTTTGTGTAGACATCTTAACGTTATTGATTCTTCCAACCCAAGAACACAGTATGTCTCCATTTATTTCGGCATTCTTTTATTTCTTTCATGAAGGTTTTATAGTTTTCAGTATATCCTGCAACTAGCACTGGATAGAAACTTATTCCATGTTTTTGTCTACTATTGTAAGTGGAAAGTGTGTTGAGTAGTTTTATAGATTTTTGGGAATTTTCTATGTAGACAATCATCTCCTCTACAAATAAAGAATTTTTCCCTTTCTCAATTTTTTTTTCCTTGATGTTCTGGACTGGCGAGGACTCTTCTTGAAA
This sequence comes from Propithecus coquereli, assembly GCF_000956105.1. Taxonomy (NCBI): domain Eukaryota; kingdom Metazoa; phylum Chordata; class Mammalia; order Primates; family Indriidae; genus Propithecus; species Propithecus coquereli. The sequence goes on along the minus strand of NW_012153175.1, from coordinate 954,995 downwards.
AGGTATGGTAAGAATGGACTCCATGCCTTGTTTCTGGTTTTAGCAGGAAAGCATCTAATCTTTCATCATCAGGTACCATTTCAACTAAAAGTATTTGATAGATTCCCTTTTATTAGATCAAGAATTTTTTGGGGGGATCATTGGTTTATCTTCATTTTGCCTATGATATGGTGAACTGATTTTAAAATATTGAACAGTCTTACATGTATAAGACAAACTCAATTTAGTAATGTTCCATCATTTTTTATACATTCCTGTTTTCAAGTTGCTAATATTCTTGAGGATTTTTGCATTTATGTTCATGAGGGATATTGGTCTATAATCTTCTTTTAATGCCTTCATCAAGGTAATGCTGCCAGCATAAAGAGTTGGAAAGTATTCCTTCCCTGTGTATGTTCTAAAAGAGTTTTGTAGAAAAGGTATTATTTTGTCCATAAATGTTTTGTAGAATCCCCCAATGAAGACATCTGGGCCTGAATTTTTCATTATGGAAAGGCTTCTATTATAAATTCAACTAGTAAAATATTAATAGACATAGGACTTTAGGTTATCTATTTCTCCTTGAATGAGATTTGGTAGCCAGTACCTTTTAAAAAAGTTGTCCGTTTAGTTAAACAGCCAAATGTACGGGCATAATTGTTCTCAGCATGTGCTTACCTTCTCAAAGCCCATAGGATTTGTAGCAATGGCCCCTCTTTCATTTTTAACATTGTTAATCTTTGTCTTTGTTTTCTTTCTTAGTTGGTCTGGCTGGAGATTTATGATGGCTTCATTGATATTCTCTGAAGAACCACTTTTTTTGACTCATTAATATTTTCTATTGTTTTTTCGTTTTCCATTTCATCCATCTCTGTTCTTATCTTTATCTCCCCCTTCCTTCTTTTTGTCTTGGGCTTAATTTGCTCTTAATTTCCTGGTTTCTTCAAGAAGCAGTTCAGATCATTGTTTTGAGATCTTTCCCTATTATAAAAATTTAATGGTATAAATTTCCCTCAAAGCACAACTTTAGCTGCAACCCATAATTTCTGATAGACTGTGCTTTCAGGTTCATTTGATTCAAAATACTTTCTAATTTCCCCTGTGACTTCTCTGAAAGGTTATTTAGAATATTTAAATATTCTGGATTTTACACCTTTTACTGATTTCTAATGTCATTCACTGTGGGGGGAAGAACAGACCATAAACAGTTTAAAATTTATTCAAAATTATTTTATGGCTCAGAATATGGTCAATCTTGGAAATGATCCTCTTGCACTTGAAAGAAACATGTACTTGGCTTATGCTGAATGTATTCCATAAGTGTCAATTACATCATGTCGGTGGATAATGCTGTTCGAATTGTCTATATCCTTTACTGATTGTTTTATCGATCACTGACAAAGTGGGGAATCTTCATTTATAATTGTGGATTTTTCTATTTCTCACCATCTTTGCTTTTTTTTTTTTTTTAAAAAAAAATAAAAAAGAGCCAGGGTCTCACTGCTACTGAGGCTGGAGTTTAATGGTGTAATCATAGCTCATTGCAGCCTTGAACTCCTGGGTTCAAGCAATCCTCCAACTTCAGCCTCCCAAGTAGCTGGGTCTACAGGTGTGTTCCCTCATATATTTTGAAATTCTGTTGTCCGGTGCATAGCCATTGAAGACTATTATGTCTTCTTGGTGAACTGACCACTTTATTATGTAACATTTCTCTTTAATCCTAGTAATGTTCTTTGTTATGCAGATGACTAAGTATTAATAAAGCCACTTCAGATTCTTATTAATATTTGCATAGTATATTTATTACCTTCCTTATACTTTTAAATTAGCAGTTTCTATTTAAAGTAGGTGTTTTTGTAGGCAGCACATAGTTTGATCTTGCTTTTTTCCCCTCATAATTTTATAATTTCTGTTTCTTAATTGGTATGCTTAGACCACTTATGCTTAATTATTGACATGGTTAGATTAAAATACATCATCTTAATTTTTTTCTATTTATTCTTCATCTTTTCTCCTTTTTGACCTGACTTTGGATTTAGTTTTTTTTTTTTTTTTTTTTATGGTTCCATTTTTATCTCCACTGCTGGGTTGAACCTTACACCCTTAAAATGCTTTTTATAAGTCATTTCCCTAAAGATTTAACATTAAATTCCTTGCATACCTGAAATATGCCTAGTTCTTCTATACACTGTCAGATTTAATGTACTAATTTTGTTTAGGATCGTTTTAATCTATTTTAATGAGTGAAGTCAGCCTGTGAGGTCTGTCTGGATTCCGTACCAGGTCATGCTTACCTCACAGCATGTGCTGGATGCTAAGTACTCATTCCCTCTTTTTTATTTTCTGGAAGAGCTAATGTGAGATTGAAATGACGTGTTTCAGAAATGGAAGTTGTCACCTATAAAACCCAGTCAGATAGTTTTCATTATGAGAAGATTTTACCACTGCTTTAATTAGTTGTAGTGCTTTAGGACTATTCAAGCTTTTCATTAATTTATTTAAGCTACATTTTTCTAGGAATTGAGTGAATTTGGCCCAAATTTTAACATATAGATGTCAACAGCATCATGTTGTTTATTTTTTAATTTCAAATTTTTCTGTACTTTTCATTATTATTCATGTCTTACCTTTAACTAACTTTTTCTTTTAAAGAACAAATTAATGGCTTTTTTGATCTTTATTGCATTTTTATGTCACATTAATTTCCACTCTTCTACATTTTTAAAGGTTTATTCTGTTCATTTTCTAACTTCTTAAAGTGGGTACTCCCACTGCTGCATGTTTATTTTATACATCCTACAGCTGCACCACTTTTCTTTGGGGCAGTATTTCCTGGAATGCTCCTTTCTATCCATCTACCCTCAAAGTGTGCACATCCTTATGCTCTGGATAACCTTTCTGCATGGTACATGTGTGTTTTATTTTATGTTCAGTTTGTTCACTGTTGAACCAAATAAATGATTGAGGGAAAAATCTCCATCAGTGGAGAGATTTTACATAAGACAAATGTTAGAGGAAAAAAAGGGAGTGAAGGAAGCATCATTACGTAAATATCCTTGGGTAGAATGTCTGATTCTGTCTTGTCTTCTGTTCTGTACCTGTGAAGATACACTTGTCATTCATCATTAGCGTGGAATCAAAGAGACTTTAGTTTTAAGAGCTAGACGTAGCCTGTGGACAATTTACAGTTTGCATGTCCCTGCTTATGGGAGGTCAGCAAGGAACTTTCTTAATGAAAGATGTGTGGGCCAGCTCTTCACAGGTGCCTGAGGCCTTTACCTTCCCTTTTGCATAAGGAGTTGAGGAGGGGTGTCCTGAGATTTTGATTTTCTTTTTACACAATCTTTTTCTTACTGGTGAGTTTAGTTCATTTACATTTATTGTAATTATTAAGGTACAACTTTTGAGATCTTGTATATGAGAGAATATTTTTTCCAGTCCTTCACATTTTAAAGTTTTAGCTTGATATAAAACTGTGTTCTAAGTTATTTTCCTTTAATACATTGAAAACCCTCTGCCTTTGTCTTCTTACATTGTGTTGCTGTTGAAAAATCTGAAGTCCATATGACTACTGGTCCTTTTTTTCTTTCTAAGGTCTTGGAATATTCTTTCTATTCTTAAATTTCACTGTGATATTCTTCTAGATGTCAGTTTTTCCTGATTTTGACTCATAGGTAATCTCTTGGACCTTTCATTCCGAAGTCCTTCATTTTTTTTTTTTTTAATTCCAGGAAGTTTATACGCATTATTTCTTCAAATAATTCTTGGAGGGAATGTGAGATTGGAGACATCAGTCTGTTTTCTAACGGTTGTTCTTTAGTTCTCATGGGGCTCTTTTAAGATAAGCATCCCACCTCCTTCTTCAAGGAAGATGTGGAAATACTAGGCTCAGTCTAAACCCATCAGAGACTGATGTGTCTGGGAGATTTAGATGCAGTTAAATGAAACAAACAAATGTTTCCTTTTGTATGTATGCAAAGCCCAGGACATGGGGTACATGCTCCCCTTCGACAGCTGGGGGAAGCATGCCCATCTAGAATTCCGCCGAGACTGGAGTGACCATGACAGGAGGCACTCTCCCACCCTCAGTTTTGTGCCAGGACAACACGGGCACTTGCGTGAATTTGCTCAGGCTGCCGTAACAAAATGTCACACTGGGTGGTCTGAACAACAGCCATTTATTTTCTCACAGCTCGGGAGCCTGGGAGCCTAAGGTGGAGGCGTGAGCAGGGTGGCTTTCTCCCTGCCGCGCTCCTGGGCCTGCGGATGGCTGCCTCTTCACCTGGCCACGTCTCTGTGCACAGAGCTTCTGCTGTGTCTGTGTCCTCGTCTCCTCTTCTCATAGGGACACTAGGCAGGCTGGATTAGGCCCCACTCTAACAATCCCATTTTAACTAAAGTGCCTGTTTAAAGGCCCTATCTCCAAACACAGTCACAGGCTCAGGCACTGAGGGCCAGGGCCCCAACAGATGAACGTGTGGGGACACAATTCACCCACATAAGCCTGAGAGAGAGAGAGCCTCCTTACGTCTTGCCCCAGGCTGATCTCTTGCCTCCCCGGTCTTAAAATCCCTCATCAAGTCTTAAAGTCTTAATGATAATCCATTTTCAACGGACTCATCATGCCAGAAAGGAAGAAACCAACTTGTATTACACACTCCATGGACATCCTGAAGGACTATGTTAGTATGATCCCAAGTCGCCTCAATTGCCATACATACAAGAACTCCAACAAAGAGCAAGAGCCCCACGTGCACCAGCGCCTTTGTTGCGAGGAAGGCTCTGCAGTCAGGACATGGCAGGCCCATCTGCACGCACACCAGGCTCCTGAGACACCTTCCTTTCCCACTTACCAGCAGTTTTCTATCCAGGGGCACTAGGTCTCCCCAGGAATGACAAAGACACCACTTGAGGCACTCATTAAGAGGTGTGAACTCCACTTACACCCAGTGGAGCTTTTCAGATATACATTATGTTATCCATCACGCCACACTAATTAGTGACAAAGGGTGCTTCTGCCCATGCAGGTCATTGAAAATGTAAAATATGTGAGAAACAAAAACACTTTTATTCAGGAGAAGCAACCCTTGGAAAATCCTACAGGTTTATATAGCCTCTGACTTAGACAACTCAAGTGTGGCTGCTCTTGTCAATTTAAACTTGGCTCTATAATTAGAAAGCAGAACTTTGGATGTTCACTTAATGAGTTTAAAATGTAAATGATAACTTGCAAATAATTACTTGTAGAATATTTTATCAATTGTATAATTTGATTTACTCAAAAGATTACCTTTCGAATTTGTTTAACATATTTCCTAAATATTTTCTTATAAATGCAAATGTGACAATAGCCTCACTAAAGATACTATAATTTCAAAAAGAACTTTCATTCTGGGAGGAAATGGCCATTTGCAAAACAATCACTAGAACTCATAATAAATCAACAGTGGAAGGCTGAAAGCTTTTTCTTTGAATTTAGCAATGAGACCAGCAATGTCCATTATCACAACTTCTGTCCAAAACTGTATTAAAGGACCTCACCAGAAAGCCAAAGAAAAAGAAATGAAAAGTAAAACTGAACACAAAGGAATATTACCACTAAGGCCTGCTTTCAATGATGGTCCTCAGAGGTACCGAGCAGGTAGGAGTCACTCCAAACTGGGTTATGAGCATCATCATAAAGGCCCCTTTTCAATGATGCAAAGAAGGAGAGTCTCCTACGAGTATTTATTGCCTACTGAGTACTAGCCTCCATGCTGGTTATGTGTTAATGCATTCCATTCTTACAACAGTCCCGAGAGGGCACCGACCCATTTCTTCAGAAATGGTTCAGAGGTGACAATCTGAACCAAAACCAAGGACGCCACGTCACAGTCTCAGGACATACTTGGGTGAGAAGATACTGGGCACTTGGGGGTTTCTCCACTACACAAATCTGTAACCACAGAGAAAAATGTTGCGAAGATAAAACATTTTACTTCATAGATGAATGTCTGAGGAATAAGAACTTTACAAACCCTATTTTAAAAAAAGAAAAGGAAAAGAGCAGAACTTAGAAAACAAGATTCTACCTTCTCTTAGTTCAAACACACTGGCCAAACGCAGGAAGATTTTGAACTCAGAAGAATATGTAAATTTTCTGGTCTCTTTCTTTTTGGCACAGAGAACACAAATCCACCCTGTATATAATATTTTGGTCTATGTAGAGCAGGAGCCCCTTGCAGCCTGTTTGTGAGACACTGTCTTATTCCTTCCCTGTGAGCAGCAGGCCTGGTCTTCCTGTCCCACCCTTCGCACGTTCCCAGTTTGCACTGTGCGGAACTCTTGGAAGTAAGGCAGTCACTAAAGACGCAGAACTACCAGTGGCCTCGGTGCCTCAAAAAGTACAATCAAATATTAGAAAGTTTAGAGGAAGCAAAATTTCTTTTTAAAAACTTCGGGTAAATATTGTAATAGCACAGTTTTAAATCAAATTATGTACCTTAAAATTATTTAAATAAATATCTCAGGACTTCTGTTTCCAGGCAAGATGGAGTAAGTAACAGAAGCAGGACTTATCTTCCACCAAAACACCCAAAAAGAAAAAGACAAAAGCAGCTTTCAAGATACTGGAGAGCCAAGTACAGAGATGGATAAGTGACGGGTGGGGGTTAAGACTACCCTGTGAGTTCCAGGCACTGGAGGGGCCCAGGTGGCTCCTGGAGACCAGGGCAAGACAGAACCAGAGACACACGCATCTCGGGAGGAGGCCTGCAGAGATCTCAGCTCAGAGGGGCTGGCCTCGGTTCACTGCTCTGCTTCTACCTAAGAAGTCTTAAAAGACCCAAAAAGAACCAAATCTTTTTCAAGTAATTTAACTGTGTCCCAGAACAAAGTTCAGGAATATTTACTGGAATGTGAAAATACCCAGCACTCAACTGGGTAAAATTTATGATACTGGGCATCCAATCAAAGATCACCAGTCATGCAAGGGAGCAAGAACATACGACCCATTGCAAGGAGAAATATCAAGCTCCTAAAGCTGACTTACAACTAAACCAGATGTTAGAATTAGCAAAAACACAAAAACAGATATTGCAACTGTATTCCAATGTTCAAAAAGTAGAATTATAGAAGATACTAACAAAATGACCCAAATAGAACCTCAAGATTAAAACTAAAAAAAATCTAAGATTAAAAATACATTGAATGAGAATAGATTAGACACTGTGTAAGAAAAAATTAGTGAACTCGAATATATACCTATAGAAACTACCCAAAATGGAGGACAGAGAGAGAGAAAACGAATGAAAAGGAAAATTGGTGAGCTGTTGGACAACTTCAGGAAATCCTATACACGTGTAATGGGAATTTCTGAAAGGGAGAGAGAAAAAATATTTGAAGAAATAGCAGCCAAAATATTTCCAATTTTGATGCAAACTATAATAGGCACAGATACAAGATGTGCAACAAAACCAAGTACAAGAAACATGAAAAAAACTGCATGAAGACACATCAAAATCAAATAGTTCAAAAATTGGTAAAGAGCCTCACCAGCAGAGGAAAAAGGCATATCCTATAGGCATGAAACGTGAGGATGACGGCAGAATTCTTAATGGAGACAATACAAGCAAGAAGGCGGCGTAGCAAAACCTGTAGAGTACTGAAAAAAATAAAACCTGTCAATCTAGAATTCTATACCCAGTGAAAGTATCTCTCAACAATCAAGTAGCCATGAAGACTTTTGGGGCATACAAAAGCTGCAAGAACCCCTCTGCAGCAGACTGGCACTATGAGAAACGGTGAAGGAAACCTCAGGCAGGAGGAAACAACGCACAAAGAATGATTTCTGGAGTGACACTGACCAAATATCAGCACTGATTATTTTGGGGCTGTGGGATGGGAGGTCACTTGTTACTTTCTTTTGCTTTCCTCTATTGCTTATATTTTAAAATATGTCAGTTTTATAAAAGTCAGTTTTTAAAAATATAACTGTACTACGTAAAAATTTAAAATACAAAGAAAAACAGGAACTTCCTTGATCTTCATCCCAAAACAGCCATCATTACCATTTAGAGAGCTGCTGACTTCACGCTTTCTCGACGCGACATAGTTACAATTGTAACGTACAGACTGGTCAGTCACTCGCGATGCTTTGTCATTTAACTGAAGCATTTCCCACGGCTACGCAATCTCATAAGCACCGAGATGCTATTTTTGGTGAAAATGTGGCATTATTATCTAAACGTATAAAGCTTTTTTTCCTATTTATTTTGGATTTTCTCTAGAATGTACTTTTTCGAAGTAGGATCCCTGGCTCACAGGACTGGAACATTTTCACGTCTGCAGACGTTCCCATTCACAGCCATTTACAGTGTCGGCATCAGGTGAGAAACCCTGTTTCAGCTCATCCTCAAAAACACTGGATATTTCTATTTACATTTTTCTCTAATTCAATGGTGAAAAACAGCATTTTGTTTTACTTTACATAAAATTCTGTCCAGAGAATATTTTAAGATATAAAGCAGTTATTTTCAAAGAATACATTTAAATGATATTTTACCCATTACCTATCCCATTGGCTCTAGATACTCCTCAGCAGCAGAGTTCTCACAGCAGCACGAGATGTGGAACCAAACATCGTCACATCAGAATCTTCTGAACTTGGCCTTAAAAGACACCCAGTCACTCCCAGAAGGCTTTGAACTCACTCTGTTATGTGGCTGAGTAGAAAAACCTTCTCTCCCCGAACCCCAACATGCACACAGGCACTCCCAGAAATTACCAAAGAACCGAGCTGGGTCCTCATGGAGCAGAGCGGGGGACCCGAGACTCGTTCACCAGAACCCAGGACAGTGCCTGGCACACAAGTGGCGCTTAGAGACCGTCCTGGAGAAAAGCAGCTTGGTCTTTGATCAGGATAAGCCCCCCAAACCCATTATCATGTGCCTTTGTCTTATACTGGGGAATTACAGTTTAAAATACCCATTTTAATCCTTACAAGCCTCAGTTTCTTTCTTCGTGACACAGATGACTGCCAGCAGCCTCACGCCCCACGGGGCTGTCGTGCCGACCACGGAGACGCAGCATCGGAAGGCGCCCTAACAGAGCACCCACGTGCAATTCACCTCCTGGATGGCACAGCAGTAAAATCCGGCACGGTTAAAAATGAAATATAAGCTAAATAACTAATTACAGGTTATGAAATAAATCATGAAACATCAGTAATTCGGGATACTGCATATCCAATATTTAACGACACGGCATAACACACACAATGTTCTATGAAAAGCACATCGCATTATAACACACGCAGTGCAACCCAAATTTTGTTGAAGTTTATACACTGCATGCATAAAAAGAAACTAGAAGGGCTGATAAAATATAAACAGTTACACCTGTGATAGGAGTAAGAATCTTTATTTTCTTTACACTTCATTTCAACATTGAACACACACTTTTCATAATCTCAAAAAAATTACAAAACCATATATACATGTAAGCCATCATTGTTGTAAATTTAAACAACCCTGAAACAGTACCATTTCCAAAAGTTTACACTGTAAGAGACTTTCATTCTTCTGTCTCCCCATTTGAACAACACATGGCAGGATGGATAATACATTCAGTCAACAGATTATTATTTGGCTTTTAACACAGCTTAAGAAAACAAAGAGTAAAACCCTCCTCCTCCTTTCTGCCCTTAAACAGTACCATGCGAAGCTTAGGCCGCGTAGTCACAGCTGAGTCACAGATTACTAAGAAGTGGGATATTAGCTATTTAAAAAAAAAAAACCAGACTGATCCCACTAACACAAATAAAAGTTGGGAAACAAAATACGTAACGTGGAAACACGGATGGAAAATACGAGCAACAAATTACTTTTCCCTGTTTCACTTTATGATCACATCGATACCGATGAGGTTTGGGATTTCAAGATATTTTTCCTCCCCTTTTTCATTAAAAACAAAACAAGTATAGATCTGGATTTCTGGACAGTGATGCACTTTTCTAAAATATTTACAAAATAAAGCAACTATCTTTAAAGTGAGTCATTTTTCTTTAAACGAACCACATCAGAAGCAAACTGGCCATTTTTCCCCAGCACAAGCATGTGAGTGCAATGAAATAATTCACAGAGCGGCTTTACCTTCTCATAGCGCTTTACCTAGTAATTGGTATTTAGTAGCCCTTGCCAGTTCGCCATTAAAAATGGATTATTTTATTGATCACAGCACCTTGAGACAGTGTCTCAACTCTGCCCATGAAAATCTTCCTTCTGTTTTCTGTTAGTTCGGAGTGTCTCACCGACCACGTGCGTTCACTCTCACACACGCTAACAAAGTAAAGGCAATTGAGTCCCAGGATGAATTTTAAACGCTGCAATGAGTCCATTTTCAAGGGCCTAGGAGCTTCAGGAGAATAACAAAAAAAAAAAAAAAAAATTTTTTTTTCCCCTAAAAGCAGAGGAGGGAAGTATCTGGGAAGCTCAGCCGGCAAGACAGTTTGTTTCAAAGGAAGGGTTAATCTCTTTCCTCACATCCAGCCATGAACTACACCAAAGAGCTCCTCACGGCATGAGATGGGAAGACATTTCACTTGATGTTGCTCAAATCCAACTTTTAAATTGCCCTTCAGAGGAATCTCGAGGCAGACAAGCCGACCTTCTACAGGGAGATCAAAGAGAAGCGGAATCACAGTGGCCAGACCCTTTCATCTGGACGGACACCACCAGTGCCGGGTACCTGTTGCTCCTAAGGGGGCGAGATGTTGAGAGAATCACATATTAACTAAGCACCCCGGGTACCTGGCGTGTACAGAGGGTGGACGTGGCCGGCCGGCCGGCCACAGACTGGAGACGCACTGTGATTACCCAGACAAAGAGCACGGCTGCAGCCAACTGTCCACCTTTGCTCGACAGCTCCTACCCCGTGTCCTCGTACGGGGCCATCGCTCCACGAGCAGATACACGCACGTGAGGGCGTTGGCCGCTTTCTGACACGCTATTTAGCATCTCTGTGTAAAGAACTAATCACTTGACATATTCGTTCCAATAAACTACATTTTCCTTTCAACCTTCTGGATGCTTTCCTGCTCACAAACGAGGATGGGTGGGATTATTCCAGCTAGTCCAGGAAACACACCTCCACCCAGCTTGTCACACGTTTGAGTCCCGCCGTGAAAACGTGCATTGTGGTTCTGAGGGATGGGAAAACATCCACTTGGGATTAAGCGAGATCAAGAATATGTTTTATTTGTGAGCTACGGCAGAAATGCAGGGCTGACTTAACTTTTCCCTAAAGACAATCAACCTGAAGGCACAGCCTTTGTGAAGAACAGAAAGGTGACATGGCTCACACAAACACCGTGTCAGTTACCTAGTTACTGGATTTTACACTGCTTAACCTTTCCATCCTTCCAAAGTGAGTTAAGATCTCAGGCTCCACTGGAAGAAGACTTGAAAATTTGTGAACTAAAATAAAATCCTTAAGCCCCCCAGCCAACTGAATGGACCCCCCTCTTAACCAAGGGGACCCCAGAAGTACCCTAACGCTGAGTTGCTGGCCATGAGAAGGGAGGTCAGACACATCGTCATGCCCGCCCCCCTTGGAAATACCTTCTGTAACTCATTAGTAGGCCTAAGGCCATGCAAGACAAAGCTTAAACCACACCTGCAGGTCCTCAATTTACCCAACAGATCTCTTGAGTCTGAGTCTATGACCGGTGACTTGTCTCTAATTAGCAGACTTCTTTATCTTAACTCAAAACATTCTAAGCCTCTAGACAAAGCTTCATTTCTCTAACTCATTACAAATCAGAAAATCTTTAAACCCACTTATAACTTGTAATCCCTGGCTTCGAGATGTCCCGCCTTTTCGGGTCAAACCAGTGTGTTTTCCACGTATTGATTTATGACTTTACATGTAATTCCTGTTCCCTCAAATATATAAAAACAAACTAGCAATTATAAGGCTTCCTGGGTGGGGCTCCAGGCCATGGTCACTCATACTTGGCTGAGAATAAACCTCTTTAAATTATTTTATGGAGTTTGGGTTCTTTTCCATTAACAATTCTAATACCTAAGGTTTATAACCAGGTATAGACAGCCCACAATGTGAAACATACTATCATGGAAAATAAAATATTCTATGATAATACACAATACACACAGCACAACCCGAGTACGTGTGTGCAGAGAGATGGTACTAAAATTTCTAAAATTTCTAGCACAGCATATCTGTTTCTACCAAAAACGATACTCATAAAGATATTCCCATAGTCAGAGATGGTGGGATCCTAAGGGCTTACATGGCATGTTTAATACAGAAGAACCCATTGATCCATATAACCCCAAATTATCCACAATATCTTCAAAGTAAGACGAGCCAGTTAAAGGGAAAACCGAATGCCTAGCAACATAGGCCTGGTGGGGTAGGACCACGGCCACCAGGCAGGGCCTAGGGCCAGGATCTGCTCCTGAGCGAGCAGAAAAACCCAGCTGAGATGGTACCGCCTGGGCCAGGTGCCTACAGGAGAGAGGGCTGGAGGAACACCTGGCACACAGTTCCCCTGGGAGTGGCACTACAAGCGGTCACTTTCCCAGGGCAGGAAGGGAGAGCCCTTCGTGGTGGTGGCTGTCTTTGGGTTTTGGTTGTTTCAATGGCTGCTGAATCTTCTTCCAAGGAAAGATGAGATTCTTCCTCCTGTGATAAACTCCTGGTTCACTGTCCTTCTATCTTGTGAACAAACAAAATAAGCAGAAGAAAAGGAAGCTGGGTGAAGGCAGCTTAAATGTGACTTTGAATCAAACCTCCAGTATCTTAACAGCCCAGGGAGTTTCAGCTTTTAATCAGTCGAGATTCCTAACAGTCCAAGCTTTCTTTGTCCCTAGGCACCCACAGTTCGAAAGATATTTGGCCCAATACTGGGGTGGTGGCTCCTTCACTAACACAACCTGGATATCAGGAGGTTTTTCCCCACGTAACACCCACTGGTTTCGCCCTGGACATTTTGCTAAAGGACTCAGCTCAGGGGCTGGGTTCTAAAAAGCACCCCAGGGTCAATGCCACGGCAGACGCTGGCACCAGGACTCAAGGCCAGCCTGGCCAGAGCAAAGCAGTGACCGTCACTGCCCAGCGACTGAAGGAGACACCGGCACCACCTTCTGAAAAACCAGAGCTAAACGTGAAACATGTAGGGAAACATTTACTCCCTGAAAATAGTTCTTATGTTTCTTCATTTTTCCCAAAACATATAGGGCAAACTTGTAAAGCTTTTTGAAAAGTAACTTATACTTAGTTCATTTCATGGAAGCAAATTCCATTTAGTTATGGTTTTTGATGAATAGACCAGTATAAAAAAATGAGAGTGAGGCCATATTTCTCCAAAAGCATCTTTAATTTGGGAAAACATCCCAAAGCATCTGAAACTGTTGTTTAGATCATGTTTATCTGCATGGATATTAGAATTCTTCATATAGGACTAAAATATATATTTAGCATCAGCCATAATTTTGGAAATCATCAGATGCCTCCAAAGTGGAGTTGCTACCACGCCACCTCCAGTGCGTAACTTCGAACAACAAACACAAACTCCGAACACCTGAGAGTCACCACGGACACAACAGAGCAGCGGTTTTAGCTCCTTCCCGGAACGTAACTCTGGGTTCACACATTCCAAATTTCTGTATTTTTCTTCTAACTAGGGGAATAAAATAAACCACTTAGATGATAGTCAAGTGTCTGTAAAATATATAACCGTGATAATTCCCCGTGGAAACGTGGCAGATATTTACGCAAGAGCAGAATACGCAGCAGGGTAGCAAAGGCTAACAGGAGGCTGTTTATTTTCAGAGGCCGCTTCCGGACGAAGTCGCACGGCTGCGAGGAAGGAAGCCGGGGCAGGGACCCTCGATGCGCACGTCCCTTATGCTCACCGTGAGGTGTCTGGGGCCAAGTGAAGATTTTTTTTAAAAAATGGGTCTGCACCAAAAGCCCAAAAGGTCACTATAATGATATAATTGGGGGTGAGAAACTGAATTCTTCATCATGAAAGCTGCTTTGACTTTTTTAAGGGGGGAGGGAGGCAGGGAAGAAGGGGGTACATTCTGCTTTCTTCGTCAAGTTTCTGTTTTTCTTAGACTGGTTCCAGAAATCCTAGTCTCTCCTTGGGGAATCCCAGCATGGTTTAGCCTGTCACCATCTTCAATTACCGAAGTCACATATGTTAGACTGATCCACGTGAGAAAAACAGTCACCGATACTTTCCAACCTGAGCCCTTGCCGCCCCCCACGCATCTTGTTCAACAACTGAAATCTTCCTTTGATTTCTCACTTTCAAGTGGAAATTCGAATTATACTAAAACTGAGCAATAACCAAGGGAGACACGAGTCCCACAGCTTTTCTTCCTAGATGTGGGGACTGAGGCAATGGGGGGACTCCAGCAAGCCTGCCTGTGAGCTGCCACGCTGTGGAGCCCGCTGAAAGCCCGTCTGATGTCCTTCAACGCTAGGGACACTCGGGAGGAGGATGAGGGGATCACAGCCACCTCTGTCCTCTCAGAGGCAGACAGCAGCACTCACGCTCCTCGATCTCCGGGTGCGCTGGGAGCCTAACCTTGTTTCCGGGGCTGTGCACTCCACTATTCGCCCGAAGGAAAGCATTCTCTGCAATTGGGTTACGCAAGTTCTACAGCCAACAGTTTACAAAACAATTCAATTTCGACTTTACTGGGCTAATAGTTTTGAGAGGAGTAATATGCATCTTGAAAAAAATCTGTTTCTTTACCCAAAGTGCTTCACGGAGACACTATCAGATGCATAAAAAAGGTGCTATGCAACAGAAGTTAGGCTGGTACTGCCAGAACTGGGGCCATCTCCAACTTAGCTTTTCAAATACAGCAAGGCCTGGGGCCGGCGGAGCAGCCCCCTGGGCCTCTCCCAGCTCATGTTCCTGCAGGAGACCACGGGGTGGAGGGTGGCCAGGCTGGAGCCAGCTCCAGAGCATCAGGCCTTCTCCCCAGAAGAAACAGACTCACCTCCCCTGAAATTCACATGTGCAGCCGGAAGCTCAAGGACGTCTTAGAAAGAACTCCAGATTCTCCTGTAATACTGACTGCACGTGTGGTTGCTGCCAATACTTACATGGTACAAATAAACTAACCCATCCATTCCCCAGAGCAGGAAGGGGTGGGGGAGGACGGCAGAGAAGCACACAGGTGGATGGGGACTCACCATCTGGAGCACAGAATATTCCACTACATGTTCCTGAGCCCCCTCTCCCTGCCACAGACCCCTCTGCACCTTTGCACGCAGGCTGATAAACTCAGCTGGCTCTTCCAGAGCTCAGAACAGCTCATCAGAGTAGAAAAGGCACGAACACCCAGGAAGGGAAAGAAGGCAGTCCAGCCTTCCATATTCAATGGCGGCTGCTCCCTCGTCTGCCCAACAGTCTCCGCTCTACCCACGAAGGTGGCCTCAAGCTTCCCCGACTGGATGGCCGAACTTATCTGCACCAACATGAGCTGCAAGAACACACGGGAATCTGAGGGAAAGATTTTAATTTTCTGTGAAGATTATAATTAAGACTGAAAAGTTGGTGATGAGCTGAAAATAAATGCGAATATCAAAAAGGGATTTAGAGAAAAGTATAGGAAAGCTTGTGCCAGGGAACACTTGCTGAAGGTAGAGCATTCGGCAATTACTAAAAACAACCAACCCTGGATGTTGAATTTTGCCAAAAAAATTTTTTTTGGTAATTACTTAGATGATCAAAGTTTTTCTCTTTTTCATATCTGAATGTGGAGTATTGCACTGATTGATTTTTGAATGTTAAATTCAACCTCGAGTTCCTGAGATAAAACCCACTAGAAACATATATATTTTTCTATATTATAGAATTGACATTCTTTTATGAGGATTTTTGCATCTGGGTTCATGAGACACTGGTGTGTGGGTTTTGTTTCTCATATGTCCTTGCTGATGTTGGTATCATGGTTACGTTGGTCTCATGAAATAAGGTGGAAAGTATTCTCTCTTTTGCTATTCCTTCAAAAGGCTAACATAAGATTGGTATTACTTCTTCCCTAACTGTTTGATAAAATTAAACAGTGAAGCCATACGGGTCTCAATTTTTGAGGGAACATTTTTAATTTTTCAGTTTCTTTAGATTCAATTGCTAAGATGTGGAGGGAAGTTTGCTTATTTTATCTAAACTGCCAAATTTGTCACCATAAAGTTTTAAATAATATGCTATTATCTTTGAACATTCGTAGACTCTGTAGTGATGCCTCTTTTTTCATTTCTATTATTTGTCATTTGGTTTTTCTCCTTTTTTTTTTTTTGTCCTTGATCAGCCTTGGCTAGGGATTTAAAAAACTTTTTACAAATCTTTCCAGACATGGGTTTTGGCTTTGTTAATATGTTTCTTACACCGTTCTCTGCTTCACTGATATGATCTCATTTGTGCTGTTCCTTCTTTCTACTTTAAGGTCTACTTTGTCATATATTCACGCAGACCAACTGCTTCATAGCTCGTGCTTGCAGAATACATCTTCTACACCGTATTTGAGGCGCCTCTTCAGTCGATGGTTGGACATCGTGTTCCTACAGTGGGACTGAATCCGAATCTTCGTTAGTCCCCTGACTTTTACAGTAATTGATCAGGCTGTTTTTATATTCTACTTGCCTCATCTGTGATTCGCTCTTCTGTCCCCCTTTCCTGACTTCTTTTGGGTGAACCAAGTTTGCTAGTTCATTTATTCCCTCTCTTGGTTTCAGCTGTATACCTGTGCTGCATTCATGGGTCAGGGGTGTAGAGTTCACAATCCATAGCTCTAACGTGTCGACACCTTGTGAGGGAAGATACAATCACCTCACAGCCCGAGACCCTTACAACAGCAGCACAGTTTTGCCCATGGCCTCCCTGTACCCCACCCTTTCTCATCTTGCTTTATTTTACCATCAGCCAATGTCCATGTCCTCCAAAGACGCAAGGCCTGGGGTCTGTTGGACGCGCAGTCAATACAGCCGGAAGCTTTAATCCCGTGGTCTGCTTTGCTTCCCCATCCCCCTTCCCATCCCACGATGAGACGAACACTGTCCACTGTGGAGGGAGCACCACACATCCATGGGGCTGCCAGGACCTCGGTCCTGGGCGAGCCACGAAAACCTGGGACACTGTCCCTTATCTCAGGCAATCTTAAAATCTACTGGTAATTGTTGGTAGCAGACATCCCAGTGCAAGAAAAAGTGCTGGATAAAAGGAACTGGTTGGTGAGAAGGTTCCTACAGGCTTTGAGAACGTGCACCCACAGAGCTGGGTGGGCCCTGGAGGCTACCACAACCCACACAGGCGAGTAGCGCTGAAGGGCACACACAGGAAGACTGCTCTGCGGGGCTGGCAGGGCCAGGGCATCTCCGGGCACCTCTGGGAGGTGATCACACCTTGGCTGTGCTAGCAGAACAGCACGTTTAAGTCATTTCTTGAGGAAAAGGGGGTGGGGACAACATTCTCCCCTGGTATACAAATGCAGATACCTCTTTAAAAGGTATATACATTAGAAGCTAAAAAGGGAGCAAAAAAGACATGCTAGGCACACGCCACGGTGCCCTCAAGCACAACCCTAACTCCAGACAGCAACCGGTGTAGTACACTGGAGACTGGCCGCCCGCCCCATATTGCATCAGCTGACGTGTGGACAAGGGGCCCAGCCTCCCTCCACCACTCGGTCTCCTCCCGACCTCCGTGTCCTCCCTGAACTGCTGCTGATAGATGCAGCTTGGGAACTGCTAGGTCTGCATGTACACCTGGGCAAACATGTCTGTTAACAGCCACATGATTAGGTATCTTGTGTCTTCTCTTCAAAATGGGAAGGGCAGAGGCCTCACTGTAAACTTTGCTCATATCTGCAAAGCATCCATCAGTTACGCACCTACGTTGCACAGAGTAATTACCCACCAAAGAGTCACGGAAAACCTGACACCCAGCGAGCTGGGTAGAGGAGGACACACGGCCGGCCGCTCTGTCTCTGGGTGGGGTGGGCACAGACTGAGCAGCAGCAGAGGTTCAGAACTGAATCCAGGGAAGCGGGTCCCTCTTCCAGGGCCGTAAACTCTGCTCATGTCAACTCTACCCCTCAAGGAAACGGGCTTCACTCAGTCCCCATAGGTCAGAGGTCACTCGGTCTGCTGGTTACCAAATCTCACTCGAGCCATGTGACCAAGTCCTTTAACTTACTACTTCTAAATACTTAAAAGAAAATAAGCCATTTATGGAAAGTCATCATTTAATCACAATACCATGTTCTCAATGAGACTGTATCAAACCTTATTTAAATGCAACCCAAAACTTACAAGGTAAGCACAAGAAATGAAACAAAACAAAACAAAACAAAAAAACCCAGGAAAGGTGGCCATTTAATGTTATTGGACATTAAGAATAAATTAGCTATCTGAAATCAGCAATTAATAATTGAAGTCTCTGGACAGCAGTTACCATATCCCTGTGTACAATTAAATGCTAATCTATGTAAAATCATACCGAATTCCAAGAGGAAACATTAGATATTTATATTATTCAACACTGTGTAAATTAGAACATTATCAGTTTCCACCATTGATTATTCCATTGACAGCTTATGATACCATATTAATTTCAAGGCAAACCTTCTGGATTTCAAAACTGAAATAAACATATTGATCTGAGAATTACTTCCAGAGCTTTCAAAGTGTAACCATATCGCGGCTTAAAGGCCAAAACATCGTTAAAAACTGGTGCAAAGATGAGAACGTCTCTAACACTACAGGGAGCTCAGAGTCTAAGGGCAAGGCAATACTAATCATTCCATTCAGATGATACCAATGTCTTATCCTCGAAATCAGACATTTCCTCTCAAAGTAAAATTAACGAATGAACTGGAAATCTTTTATCACCTTCTGTTGTGAAACAGTTGTCCACTCAAGGGGATGAAACAGGAGGAAATTAACCACGTCTATGCCATAAACCACTGCTCCTAATCAAAGGCTGTGAAACACACAGTGTATTTACAGTGTTACAATCATCACTACTCTTCAAATGGATACAATGACTCAGAAAAGAGTCATCTCATTGCTGTATTACATTTTGTCTTCCACTCTTAACAGAGCACAAATTCTGAGAGTTAGATGGATAGCTCTACTTACATACAAGTTGACTCACAAAATTTGCAGTGAATCAACATTTTCGAATGAAAATTGAGCACATGGCTATGATTTTAACGTCCACAACTATTTCTGAACAGAAAATTGGCTAGGAAATAGGGTGAGGATGTGGGACAATACTGTTCAAACAGCCAAAGTACGCATCACATATAGCTCTGCTAGTAGCAACTAGAGTATCGTACTTCCAAAGGGAGCCCAAATGTAACCACTTCCTAACACCTTCACTTTCACCTGCCCCAAGCAACCATCTCTTCTCACCACTGGACAATTCCGACAGCCTCCTAACTGACCTATCTGCTCCCTGTCCTTTCCAACCACTGCCCACAAACAGCCATAGATCTGGTTAAACCATCAAAACCCTCCTGTGGCCTTCCAATGTGTTTAGAACATTAAAATACATAAATAAAAAAGAATACGTTCTGACTTTCAATTCTAAACAATTGTTTCTAAACCACTGATTATTTAAAGGAAAAATAACAACAGTGTACTCTGAAGTGTACATGTGGAAGTAAAATCCATGACAAAGGACCATCAGGGGCCAATGGAGCTCACCGTGGGGAAGCTCTTGCATTACATGCGACATCACAGAAAACCATTTTGAAGCAGATCCTGAGAAGTTAAAGACAAATATCACAAACCCTACAGTCACACTGTCTAATGTGGCAAGCAACTATCCCGATATTTAAATTATTTCAAATTAAATATAATTAAACATCCAGGTCTCTCAGTTGCACCAGCCATATTATGTCAGGTGCTCCGCAGCTACGTGTGGCCAGTGACCGCCACCCTGGACAGGGTAGAAACAGCAAATTCATCACTGCTGGAATTTCTAACCGACAGTCCTGTCCTACACCAGCTATGTTTACAAAAAAAAGGTAGCACTAATAAGGCAATAGTAGTTATAAAATAGAATCACAGAAAGTACTCAAGCGAAAAGGAGGCAGGGAATTAAAAAAAGGGGACCAAGAATAAGTAACACAGAAAATCAGGACAGTGGTAGACGGAGCCCAACCACAGCACCAAGACCACCAAACACAGCACTGCAGATAAAGGCAGAGTCTGGCTCACTGGGTAACTCTCCCGGTTCCAAGAAACACGTTTGAAAAATATAATGAATAGATCAAAAGCAAAATGATGAAAACACACTATATGCAAAGACAAAGCATAAGCAAGCTGGCAATATTAATACCAAAGCTAACTTCAGAATAAGAAGAATGACCAGGGAAAATGGGGGCACATTTCATAATGTTACAGAGTCCGTCCATCAGAGCCTAGCAATCCTCCGTCACGACGCACCCAACTCGCACATCTTCCGACGTGTAAGGCCAAACTGACAGAACTAGAGAAGAGACAAATCCATAATGCGAGTTATAGATGTCAATACTTTTCTTAGTAATCAATGGAACAGGGAGACAGAACGTCAGAGAAGATATGGAAGACCTAAACAACACTCAAACGCTCCGACCCAGCGTATGTTTGTAGAAGGCTGCTCAAGACGGCAGAGCGTATGCTCTGCAAATGCACATGAACATCTGTCACTATGGACCCACTTAAAAATTAAACAACACGTTTCTAATGAGTCTATTGGTCAAAGAAGCAATCACAATGAAAATCCAAACGTTTAAGATACTAAAACATTTCAAACTGAATAATAAAATGAAACCGTATCAAAATTTGTGGAATGCACCTTAAGCATTGCTTAGAGAATGATTAATAGCTTTGAACATTTAGGTTACTAAAGAAAAGTTCAACATCAATGACCAATGCTTCTAACCTTATGCTTGCTTTCTACCTTCAAAGAAAGAGTAAATTATAAAAAATAATGAAAAACAGAAATTAATATACAGCTGAAAAAAATTCAACGAAAGCAAAAACTGGTCTGTGGAAAGATTAAAAAATGGATAAACAAGACTGATCTGGAAGGAGGCCGGGAGGGAAGTCCTAACCCAGGAGTGAGAAAAAGGACAGCAGAAGTGAGCCACCACGACCTGCCCTACGGCTCTGAAAAGGATGACAGAATGGTAAGAGAGGTCTATGAACCATTAACAAAAAGTTTAACAACTTGGAGTAAACGGACAAACTCTCTGAAAGACAAATTACCAAAACTGAGTCATGAAGAAATAGAAAATCTGAATAGCATTATATATATTTTCAAAATTGAATAACCTTCCCACAAAGAAAATTCCAGGCCCAGATGTTATCAAAAACATTTAAATAAAAAATACTAATCCTAAACAAGCAATTTTAGAAAGAATACTTCTCAACTCATTTTATGAGGCCAGCATTTTCCTGATAATACAGCCTGAAAAAGACATTACAAGAAAACTGTAGACCAATATCCTCTTGAACAGATACAATTCTTCAAATATTAGCAAACATATACCAGCATTATCTGTATTTATATGTATATAGAAATAATGCTGGAATTATGCGTACACATACAGAGAGAAGAGATAAATGTGTGTGTTTATCTCTCAACGCAAGTGACATTTATCACGAGATTTGTTAAATACAAAAATCAATTAACATATTTTCCTATATTAACAGAATAAGACAAAAACCATACAAACATTTCAAAAGATGCAAAAAAGGCATCTGACAAAATCACACACCCCTCCACGTAACTTTCAGCCAACAAGAAAGCGGGGAACTTCTTCAATTTCATCAAGGGAATTTAAAAAAATGTGTACTTATATTTAACAGTAAAATACTGAATGCTTTACCCCTAAGATCAGGAACAGAGAAGAACGTTTTCTTTTACCACTCCGGTTCAACACAGTATGGAGACTACAGCCAGTACGATAAGGCACGAAAAAGAAATTAAGGACATACATATCGTAAAGGAAGAAACGAAACTGTCTTCATTCTCACAGAGATGTTCACGTACACAGAAGACATTAAAGACTCCTCAGACCACTGGAATAAATGGGTTTACCAAACTCACAGGATACAAGGCAAATTTACAAAAAGCCTCTGTATTTCTAGTCACTAGCAAAGAAATATTGGAAATGGAAACTAATAATACGTCTTTAAAGAATCAAAAACACATGAAAAACTTATGAATAAATTTAAAAATATATCTGAAAGAATTATACAGCAAAAAATTACAAAAACATGTTGAAATATATTTAAAAAGACAAATACAGAGATACACCAACATCACACATCAAGATTTAAAACTGTGTAACCTCTCTAAATTGATCTATAGATTGAATGCAATTCCAATAAAATCCACAGGCTTTTTTCTGTACAAATAAGCTTATTCTCAAATGAAACGCAAAGGACCAGAACAGACAAAATAATTTTGAAAGGGGGCAGATTTGGAGGACTTCTGCTACAGGACACCAACTATAGCAATCAAGGCAGGGCTGTGCTGGCGCGAGGACAGAAAAATGAGCGGAGAGTCCAGAAATGGACCCGTGCGTACACGGTCATTTGACAAAGGGCCAGTATCTATCATAGGCTTGGCACTTGCCAGCACTAAAAATTTGTTCAACTGAAATTAAATCTCAGGGAAATACCAGATAGAGATCCAGTTTTAAACGTCCCTTTTAAAGAACAGCCTTTGAAAGAAGTCCTCTAGGGATACCAAGAAAGTTCTATAAACTTAAAAAAAATAAAGCAAATCTAATTTCTTTTTCCTTGGTCAGTGCTCTTTGAGAACAAGAGGCCTGACCCCGTCTCCTGGTGCAAACTGGGGATTCTGAGAAGTTCCTGCAAAGCCTCCAGACCAGGAACCACTGAGCTATGTGCAGCCCACATTGGGAGGGGGTACAGGGGGGCTGCCCTTTGCACCCAAGAGGGGCAGCTCAGCCCCTCCCCTCCTCAGCAGACGCTGATCCCCACCCCATGGCCGCCTCCGCCCAGACACCCAGGAAAGCAACGCCGACCCGGGAGGAAAACATGCCACGCCGAGTGCGGGAGACACGGGTGCGGCCCACTCGGGGTGCAGGAACGCCTCTGGGAGTGTAAGAAGTGCCCCAGAATGGGCAGGAACAGTCCAGGCTGCAGAAAAATCAGATTGTCTAAGGAAAGGAAGCTTCAGTGGACAGTTACCAACACCGGAGACTTCTGCCCACCATCCCTCAGAGGTGCCTCAGGAGACCGTTTACGGAAAATGCATTTTAAAGCTTAGAGATCTGAGTAAAATCGCCATCCTTGTCCCCACCCAAGCACAGCAGGACGGGAAATAAAGCCTTGGTCCTTTCAAAGGCTGGTCCTTGGGGGCCTGGTGAGCCCCACTCCAACCGTGCGGAGGGAAAGGTGCCTGCCCCCGCTGGGTGGGGCAGGAATTCTCACCAACGCGGTGTTTTTCCTTTTACAATTAAAATCGAAACAAACCTAATTTCTAGAAATTACAAACGACTGGGAAACAACCTTCACTTAAATCACAGCTGCCAACATAGACACTTCGCTCTATAAGATGGAAAACAGCTTATGTTAACCATTGCCCCCTTTCTCCATTCTGCACAAAAAAATTCCACAAATCCCTACTCAACTGAAAACATAAAAATTCACTTCAGAAGTAAGGTTTAAGGGAGAGAGTTTTGATAAAAGATCAAGACAACGAAAGCTGGGACTGTAAATACAGCACCGGAGAAGATGCAAACACTCGGGAAGGAGCTTTCTCAACCTGCACATTCAGAAACCCTGAGCCTGCGGCGCCGGCCTGCAGTGAACACCACGCTGAAGGCTGGTGTCAATTTAAATGCATCGAACACCAGAAAAATGCCCCCAACCAAGGCTTCAAACTTGTACAGCACATTTCCACTCAACCCAACTAGATTGCCTGTCACATCTGACACGGCTCGTCAAAAGTCATCCTTCACTGCTCATGGGCAACACGGAAGGTCAGGAGACCAAGTACAGTGGTCCGGCCCACCCCCACTCTCTCCTTCAAGCGGCGGAGATCGAGCTCTAAGATGACAAGACGGAGCAGCCCGCAACGCCTGCCACAGGAGCCGAAGCTGTCCGAGACCGCTGATCTGAAGGAGAAAAACTAGCCGACGTGCGCGTGTCGGGCTGAGGACCGCTGACAGTCTCGCACAGAGAAGCCGCAGCCCGCACGGGGCCACCGAGGGACCCTGGGGTCTGGCGGCGACACGCGCGCACAGCTGGGAACCCGCGATGGGCGCCAGGGAACGCCAGGCTGCTTTCGGTGGCACGTGATGGGGGACAATGGGTTTCCCCTCAGAAAATATTCTTTTAAAAAGCCCATGTTCTGCCTGAAAAAGGAAGGCCATTCTGGCACAGGCTACAACACGGATGAGCCTTGAGGACCTGATCAGTGAACAGGCCAGTCACGAAAGACAAATACCGTGAACTCCCACCGCCCTGAGCCCCGGGTGGCCAGGTCCACAGAGACACGAAGTAGGACGGTGGGTGGGGGCAGGTGGCATTTAACGGGACAGTTTCAGTTTGGGAAGATGAGAGACCTGAGGTGGACGCTGGTGACGGCTGTGCCACGGTGTGAACTCACAGAACGCCATCAAATGCTCTTAAAAATCGTTGAGATCGGAAATCGTACGTGCATCTTGCCACAGTTTTTTTTTTAGAAGCTCTTGCTCACCATGAGCTAGCAAAGAAGTGGGAACTGATCATTTCTTCCAGCTGTGCCCCCTCGGGTACCAATGGCAACCGGTTTCCAGTGGGAGGTGACAATCCGGCGGGACCTGCGCTGGCCTACGAGGGCTGTCGTGACCGTGAGTGGCACCGGGCAGGACAGCAAGGGCAGAGACAGAATCGATCGGTCGGCCCCACCAGCTTCTCTCCAAAACCTGCGTGTGTGCGATGGGGGTTAACGGTAAATATTTTAGACCTTTTCTATTCGAACACTGATATTTTACAGAGTTGAATAAAAATTTAGGTAATGTTCAAGATAGATGATGACACCTCAGTGACACAGCATGTTTTGAGGGTCAGCCCAACTATACCCCAGGCTCCTGGGGACAGTGGCCTTCTCAGAGATGGGGAACCTCAGGGGACAAGTCGGACGCAGGCTTCCCCCTGCCCCTGACAGAACCACCTGGAAACTCGAGGGGAGGCACAAACGAGCTCAAGGCCACCCACAAGCCCAGCCCATGATGTGAGGCTCCACTCACCAGGCAAAAATGGGGATCAATGTGCCCCCCTGGTTTTGTTGTTTGAATCATCAGGCAGCGAGGAGCATTCACACCCATGTGATTCGTTCAAAACGACTTTCTCTTGGTTTTATTCTGCACAACAGTCTTGGGGGAGCATCTCTTCCCCGGTGGACTCGAGGTATTAAAGAAGGTTCTATTTCCACTTGAATCTTCCAAAACAGACCCTTTAGGTCCTGGCTAATCACCCTCAACCCGACACTCCAAAATAGCTCGTGGCATGGTCTCCCTGTTCCAGTGTGCGCGGGGATTAGGGAACGGAATGATCGTGTTTCAGACGGACCAGCCCCTCAGGAGGTCCGCGGCGACGTGTCGGAACTCGGTGTGACGTGCTATGCAGCCATTTCCAGCAAGGACCAAACGTCGCAGGATGTCACTGCGGCTCCGACCGGAGCCAGGTGGGGATCGTCTGAGCAGTGCTCAGGAAGGACGAGTCCACACCGGGCCGCGGCGCTGAACGCAGAGCACCCTCGGCTGCCTGATGCTGAAATGAAGATGTCCCTTAACAAAACGGAGTGTTTTGTTTTTCTCTGGAGTCACCCATATCACCAACCCACACCAGCAGGGCGGTAAGTGCTCCGCCGTGCCCACGGTTCAGAGGCGAACGCTACCAGTCAGGCTTTGTGGGGAGCGCGATTCCCTCTGGGAACTGCTTGTGCCCACGGGGGGTCACCACCCGGTGGGGATGTGGGGGAGGGAACGAGCTCCTAACTGCCCACACCTACCACCAACCGGTGGCATGACCTCGCACGCAACAACAAACATTCCTGGGCCTTTGTTCTTAGGTGTAAAATGAGATGAAGATAAAGTGCTTTAATTCAGCACTTAAACTCCGCGTGCCTGCCGGGACCCTCTGCAGGGGCTGTGCCCACACCCAGCTCCAGGCGGCTCACGAGCACGTCCTTCGCTGCTGCTCTCGCAGGAGGAACATCTCACGCTCAGCTCAGCCCTCTGAGGGAGCAGCTGGGGGCCAAGGCCCGGGCCTCCTGGCCTCAATTTGGGATGACCCTAAAGGCCACCCTAGCCCCGGTGTTCCCGACAGGAAGGGCCAAGACCTCAGCGGCAACCAGGTCACGGCACAAGCCCCCGCTTCTCCCCCACCCAAGCCCGAAGCCTGCACGTCCTATACAGGTGTGTCTCAGATCACCAGCTAGTTAGTGGTCACCTGCACGCAGCTCCATCCGAGTCTACTTCCAGGAGCTCCAACGACAAGCTCCCTCGCGCCTATGATTCGATGCATTTTTTCATTCTGCACACTATAAAGACGGCAAAACAAAAACACCTAAAGACTGAAGTACCAAAGTCAAAGACGGAATTAGAGGCACAGTTAACTACTGCCATCATCCTGTTAGCTCGAACTTTCCCATTCATCCATTTATTCATTCGCCAAGTATTTCCCGACTACCTGCTTTGTCCAGACACTGTTCTAGGCCCTGGGGACACAGCCAGTGAGTCTGTCTAGATGGAGGCTGCGTTCCACTGGGGCCAGAGGCAAATGAAAATCATGTTATATGCTAGATCAGGGCTTTGCAGATTTTCTCCTGAAGAGCCAGATGCCACATAGGATACATAGTATTTCAGATCTGTGGGTCAGACTGTCTTTGTTGCAACTGTTCAACTGCCATCATAGCAGAAAGCAGCCATGCAAACTCAAAAGTTTGTGATTGTGATCCAATGACACTGTCTTACAAAACAAGTGGCCAGCCTGAGAGTCATAGTTGATGGTAATAAACAGAACAGGGAAAAAGAACGAAAGTGCTGCATGGGGATGCGGAATCCCCACTGCACGTGGGAGAGAACATGAGGGGCCAGCCCTCACAGGCCAGGGGTCAGGTGTTCCTGGCAGGAGGAAGAGCATGTGCAAAGGCCCTGGGGTAGGCATAATCGGCAAGTCCCGGGGCCAACCAGGAGGGCAGCAGGGCTGGAGCGGAGCAGAGCAGTCAGGGAACTGGAGGTAAGTTTAGAGAGGAAGGGCTGGGGGGCTGACTAGCAGATCACATGGCCCCACAGCCTGTTTTAAGGCCTCTGGCTTTAATACCATGATGGCAATGTTTACAAAGAATAAGGTGCAGCTGTTACAAGATCAGTGTCTTGAATTAATCAATATATCCTAATGTTGAAAATATTTTCAAATACTCTAAGTCTTTGAAAAATCCTAATTCACACGCAGACTGTATGGTATCCCTAACTGGGATATTTAAATAGACCAGAACATACTCCAAAATATCCGAACAGCAGTTCACCACAGATCCAAGTACCTCCAACAGAAAACCACTCGGCATCCGACTATAGCTTTCTATTTACCTCCTTTGCTTTTCACTAGCAAAACCCAAAAGGAACAGAAGCCACCAGCCTGTATTTCTGTCCTTGCTCATACTGCCAAGGCCTGGGGACCTTCCCTAAAGGCCTTGCTCAGATGGCACCCCCACCACGGCCAGCCTGCCCTCCTCCATGTGGAATCACCATGTTACAACGCCTCTTCCACTTTCCTGTAATGCTTTGTACATTATTCAGGGAAAGCTTCTAGAATCTCCCTCCCCAGACCAAGAGTTCTGAGCAGAGAGGGACCAGATCTTACTCATCCTGGTCCCAAATGAAAGTGTCAGCTTAAAGCCCCAAACCCATCATATGTGGTGTTCGCTTCATCATCATCCGGCAAGAACGTTTGCAAAGAAGTGGCTTATCCCCCAGGAAGCTGGTAAACCAGAACCGCTCCCAATTCATATTAGGTGAGCACGTACAGCCCTCTAGTTACCCCAACAGAGGCCGCTGCCCTCCAGCCTGCACGAGGGACATGGGTGATGCCAGGAGCTCTGCTGATGAAGGAGAAAGCTGTGGTGAAGACAGCGTGGATGGTCCCCTCCCTGGACCACGGCCCCTATCTGCCTCTCAGAAGCTCGTCCCACCTGTGCCATCCCTGTTGCCCCCCACAGTAGCCTGCTCGATGCCACTCAGCCCAGACTGCCCAGGAGGCATCTAAACAGATTCTGAGTGGAGAACACGCTGTCTCCTTGCTGCCACCGGCAGATGACATAAGAGAGCAGCCCCCCGAAAGGGACACTGTTTAGTTAAGCACGCTTTATTTCACTGAAGTCAACCGCTGTATCTCATCCTAAACAAACAGCAAAGGGAAAAAAGTCACTGGACTCCACATTCGGCCTGGGAGATAAAAGTGGAAGGCAGAGGATGGAACCTCAGCAAAGGGACAAAAATGAGTCTCGCTCCTCCTGGCTAGAAAAAGTTTCTATGCTGTCACTCCACGCCTCCCCCCACTAAAAAAAAAAAAAATGACTTGAAAACAGCTGAGATAATTGTACTTATGAATGTTTTTTATGAAATAACATAAAGAAATAGGCAAGAAGGTGAAAGAATAGACCATTAAATAGAAAAACTAAATTGAAGGGCATACAATTACATGCAAAGAGATTACGCCTTATTTTAATATAAATAAAACTTTTTAAGCGTAAGATAAAAAGCCATGCCTCAATACACCAGTTCTCCAATAGAATACATTCCATTCAAACAATTCTCCTAATTTCAAAACAATGTTATTTGCTTTATTTTAGGAATCTTATTATTTATACATTCACAACGGGCGAGACGGAAGGTTCGGCACATCTCGTAATGAGAAATCGGCCCCACCGAGGAGGCTGCGGAACCGGCGTGCTCCCCTCCCGCCTCCCAGTACAATCTCACTCCGTGACCGACTTCGGCAGACCCTGAGTGTAGAGACTACATCCACACTCTGCTCCAGGCTAAACATTCTTCTGTGTATATACTAGTAAATTCAACAGCCTCTTTAACATCTGAGAGCGAATTACTGACAAGTCATTTTTTGCGCCGTATTGCAAGTCGACGTGGCAACCCCGTTTTTTTCTATTATAAACATGTACTATACCCTGGCTCCAGGTCGTTTCGGATGCTGATACAAGATTCATAATGGCTGTCAGAATCTGCAATTTTCCCTTTTGTTTTATGAGGTCAGGCAATATTACATGCACTGATATATTCCATTTTCCCAGCTGAAAACCTTCTCATTTGAGCCCGACAGGTTGAGGGAGTCATGATTTTGCAACCTCGCATGTGAAACACAGTGTGAGGGGGCAGGTGGCTAACCCCGCGTTCTCCTCTTGCTCTTGTCCACTGGCAACAGTAAATTAAACTGTCAAAAATGGAATTGTCCTGTCATCAACAAAGCTATAGCTTCACAAGTATTGCAACATCAGATATATTTCTAATTCTGCATTTCCCTGCACCTGTAATTTCATCAGAAATTCGCTCTGGACCATGTGAGAAGCTGTCCGAGGGACACTGGCATTGTGAATTCCTTTAGAGGTTTGACACGGCATTTCAGAGACAGAAATTAATGAACAATTCCGGCAATTTGTAATATATATAAAAAGGGTGTTCAGTGTGAGGTCCTGACCTTCGGCAGGACCCTTTAAAGGAGCAGGAATGCTAACGTGGACATGACACGCAGCAGAGCGCAGTGAAAAATTAGACACAAGTTACTCTGCGAACAAAACAAAGCAAAACACAAACACCCTGGCAACAGCCCATCCGCTTGAAAATTACTTAATGGTCACAGAGTCAATTGGCCTCGGCTGCTATTAAAACCGTTTAACATCAGGAATATAAGATGACCTCTTCTTAAATAAATTATATTCACGTAGAAAGCAACTTCAGCCCTTAGGTCAAAATGTTATTAGACAATCCACTTTAACGTTAGGTATCATCTCTAAAACAATTCTGGTTCCTTCCAGGTAATTCTTCCTCAGGTATTCCTTCAAGAGAGAAAATGAATGCCTTCCTCCTCCTCCGGATTTAAATGTGGTTCCAATTCTTCTTTCAAGATGACCTACGATTACCGCTTCTGCCTGCCTGGACTGCATGTCCAGTAAGTAATTCCCTTATAAGTTGAGCAAAAGTCAAAGCCACCTCCAGCCGCTCCCACCTCCCCAACCACAGGACGCGCTCACTAGCTAACTGGGAACTCGCGCTCAGCACACGGGGCAGGGGCCCTCTAAGTTGTCCTGTAAACTTGCAGAGTAAAAACAGGGTTTATCTAACCCGTTCAGAAACAACATAAAGTCACAAGTCTAGTTGTTATTAAATATTGCAATCAGATCGTTATAGATTATCCCCACAAAAATTCATAGCTTATCAATCATTATGCTCAAGACAGAAAGTTAAATTGAGATGAGGAATCATTTCACAGCTTAATACAGTCAAAGTGACTCAATATTCCTTTATTAATTCTCATTTAATATCACTTTAAATTGCTGCCATTATTACCCTACCGTAGACGAAAGAGTCTGTGTAATTAGTCTGTATTAAGCCCTTTTTATTTATAAGGAGCCAAATAAACAAACCCACTTTAATTACCTGGGCTCCACAATATTGATCTGAGCATCAAAATTTAATATGACTTTATTTCAAATTTCCATATGACTAGTATTTAAATTTGTCCCAGCAATAACAATTTTGCAGGCACAAATGACTTTTCATTCAAAGTATGTAAATTACCGCCTCGCCGGCGTGGAGGCTCCGGTGCCCACAGCATGTTTACACAGACCTCGGGGGCCTCCCTGCTGCACGCTTTGCTCCCTAATACGGCAGGAAAAGCCACCAATTACCAAAAGAGACAAAAGTCAACGAACACAGGGAGTCTTCTCCCTCCCAAACCGTGTTCTCTCCCACTTCAGTACACGGTGTTAACGACATACAAATTTTGAGGTCATTAAGTATAAACAGGAACGGAGCGCCAGGCAGGCAGGCAGGCGGGCGGTGCTCACGTCAGCACTTCGAGTGCCCTCCTAATCCCACAATGCAAGTTTCAGCGTTATTGTCTCGATTTAACTTGCATTAGTACCTAGCACCTTGATTACACTGTTGGGTGGTAATCTCCGCGTGCACACGCCATCATTACTTATGTCAAGCCTCTCGAGTTGTTATGAATACTGTGTTGTTTTACGAGAGAGAGGAAATTAGTGCCAGTCCCCTAGAGTTTTGGGTGCTTAACACAGAAGCACTGCGCGGCCCTCGCAAATCCCACAACAAATCCTTGTTTAGTGCCACACGGAGATAACGACTTTGCGGCAACATTGGAGCATAAATAACTCATGTCCCTCTTTATTTGTAAATGTCAAAAAAAAATCACCGTGCTTTAATGTTGCTTTTCATACAAACATCGCAGAACGTGTCTTTTTAGCCACGTAAGCGCACACCGGTTGAGTAAGACATCCCGGATCAGACCGCCAGACCGAGCTAACACACAAAACAAAGGAATGTCCACAACACGTGTCTGAGAATTATCGTAAAATGCTGTTTTGGATGTATTTTTAATAAAAATGAACTTATCAAATCCAAGGGAAACACGCAGTAGTAACATGAGCCTTTTCTCAGGAGTACAATAAAGTGGAAAAAATGTTGCCTCACATGTATTGCATTTTCCATATTTTTTTAAATATGATCCACTATGTTGTTGAAAAGAATTATTTTCTGGTATTGTAGGGATTTTTGCATTGTCTGTTTATTCTGTTTACACAGCAAATGAAACCTACAATATGAATAGGTGAAATCCCCAGGGAGAAAACGAAATTCAGAAACAACACACAGACGGGGCAGGGCCCGGGAAAAGAGAATATGAATTAATGTGCTGAGCAGTCACGTCCGGAACAGGCCAAATAAATAATTTTGACATTAAAAGAAATTAAAGATCATGCACTGCAAATAGTAGAATAAGTTTTTTTTTTTTTTTTTAATATCATCACTAGTTTATAATGGGTTGGAAATGGCATTTAAAATAATCAATATATGCAGGCCAAAAACAGGGCCCGGATGCATCTCCTTGCTTTGCCTCTTCAGCAGCTAGTAATAACCTATCGAAAACACCCCCTTCTCCACGTCTCGCCTTTTTAAAGTTCTTCTGAGTTTAGAAACGGGATACACGAAAGTTTTGCGTCTTGAAATTGTTCATGTTTAATTTAGCAAAACATTAAAAAAGAAATCTCAAAGGGCAAACAAATAATCCTATGCCTACTACACAAGCAGGCACTGAGGGGCCCAAATTTAAGGGTTCGACACCCAAAGTGTGATTCCGTTCACTTCTTTTCTCTTGACCCCTTTGCTATCTTTATTTATGCAGCCTGAAGCAGACTAAACAAAAAGGAGGCCGGCAGCATCTTTCTCGAGACAGGAGTAAAGGTCTGCTGGAGACATCATTATGGAAACGACAAAAGGCCTCGAGGTCACCGCCTGAAAGCCAGGAGGGCTGAGGTGGGGCGCCCGGCAAGCAGACAGAGCCACAGGGGGCCACTGCTTTCACTACCCACACCAAGAAAGTGGCTCCTCGGTATGGCCTCAAATGAAGCCAATTTTGAAAAATGGCTTCTGACAGCCCCATAAAACTTGCATGAAGTGACCGAGTGGGTGCTCTGGAGCCCACAGACTGACCACACGTCGAGGATCCGAGAGCACATTAACCACCGCGAGCCCCGCAAGTCAAGTCCTCTGGAGCCAAGGCAAACCCGCTGCCGCCAAATCTTCACCGTCCACTGCATATGTAAAGAATTTTTTTTTTCAGAAGATGAAATATTTTTCTGAGTGTAACAACAGGCATGACTTATTTCAGAATTAAGTGCTAGGCTCTCTGGTGCTTTGGGAAATGTAAACTACGATTTTTACTCCAAATCCACAATCCACTTCACTAGCTTGTGCTCTCCAAAGGCCCCGAGCAGCCCCTTAAGATGATGAGCATCTTAGAGAGTGCTTTGGTAAATCATGCAAACGAGGAGGAAGAAGGAGACAAAGCCATTTCTCTCCCCATTTCATAAAATCAGTAAATTGATTTATAAACTGCTTTGCGTAGAAAATAAATACCAAGCTACAAACGTATAGCACTGACTTTTCAAAAAACCCGACCTCTGGCACCCGCAGACACACGCGCATGGAATGGCACGGAGATGGCACTGGGCGCTCCCGCCCACACCGCCGGCCCTCCACGGCTGGCAACTTAACAAAGATAAGGACAGAACTGGAGCGCGGAGTTCTTATCTTCAACCCAGTCGTTCGACAGTACCTTTGCAGACTACCGCATAATCTTAGTTTCAAATTACATAAAAATAATTGATTATTTCAATACAGCACTTAAATAAAAGAAAGTTTTATTCTTCACAGTGTAAGTGCTGGTATTTTTTGTACCCGACAAGCTGCCCATACAAGAAGCAGTGTGCCTAATATTCTTGCCAACAAAGGCATTTGAAATTAGCAATTGCTTTTAGAAACTTTAATTACAATTTTAAAATGCTATTTCTGCTCTATAATAGATTCCAATTGTTTCAGTATTATCTGGCTTGCAAATAAAATCTACAGTAGATGACAATATTCCCAGGATTAATCACTCTTGAAATTCTAATATGCTCTTGAAATACCAAATAAAAAAGACAGCAATGTTGTTGATGTACTGAAAGCTTCTTGCTTTTTGCAGTTTGCTATTATTATGCATATCCAGGTAGAAAGTTAATTAACCCAAAGCTTAAGCTAATTATGATAGCAGAATGCTATCAACCCAACGCGCTCAGTCAGACAGCTGTCCGGAATTTCATTTGCTAATCATTTGTCTTTTGGCTGAGCATATGGTACATTTTCATGCTATCAGAGGAACAACAAACAGCTGAAAATCATTAACTAAAAACAATGTGCATAAAATCAGAAGCAGTTTTTTATACAGCTTTGTGTCAGACAAAAAGCCAGATCCTTGCCCTATAAAAATTAATGATTATTTTGGTTCTTGTCACTTAAAAATTTTAGCTGATAGTGCAATAAATATGTGACAAGAATTTCAGTTGCATCAATTACCTGTTTATATGAGTTTGCAAAAATATTCTAAATTTATAACAAGGGCATTATAATAAATTTTGGGGGAGATTAAAAAATTTGTTCACGTGGGTGCCTAAAGACTTAAAATTAGCTTCTAAGAATGACCTCTTTGTTTGCTTTGTGCTGAACCTCAGTATCAGCACACTCATATCTTAAAGATGACTTTTGTAATTGCAAGGTAAAATGTATGAGATATTTGCATGCATTCCCGAAGCAGTATGTGACATTTGTGAGGCCATCCAGAAATCTGTGTAGACACCAGAAAGCTACATAAATCATGGTAAAAAGTTCATCTCAATGCTGAGACTAAGAAAAGAGGAGGAAGGCAGCAGCCTCCAGGTAACCGAAGGAACATCCAGGTGTTCGGGGCACAGGGGCCGGAGTCACCTGCCACTCCTTTTCAGTATTTGCCTCCCAACAACTTATCCTTTGCATCTCAAGTTTTAATATTACCTGGAAGCTCGAAAGAATAAGGGGACATACTGGAACAGAGCATGTCTGTTTCACTTTGTATGGCCCTCAACCGTTTGATTATAACAGATTTGTAAACTGACACAGCAGGGTACAGCAAACTTTCCAAACAAATCTTAACTGTCACCTGGTGCATCTGCTTTCATGAGATAAACATACAAATTATCGCACCAAATCTTCGAGCCTTTCTAAACCTACTGGGTTCTAAGCTCAGGTCCTTAAATCAGTTTTAAGATATTATGTACCCAGAGGTCTCACATGCTAACCTAACTTGGAGATTTAAACTGGTAGACTGGTAAAGTGACATTCACGACATTTTCTTCAAATCAATGTTACAATATTAACTTTTTTTTTTTACTTTTGAAAAAGCAATAAAAGTGAAGATTCAAAATGTATATGATTCTGTATCACACTTGATAACATAAAAATGAAAACAAAACATTTCTCCCCCAAAGACCAGGGCATTCAATAATTAAAAGGGAAAGTAGTTCTATAAACTAAAAATAAACTTTTTTCCTTCTTGGGGAAGGCTGAGATTTAACTTTTCGCATGATGTGGCATCTGCAACTGTCGCCAGTCAAAGGCTCAGCAGAGCCTGATTAATTGTTAGTCTAGGGGGACTTTTGTTGGTCACGGACCAATGAGCTACGGGGAATTTCCATGGCTGTAATATACTACTGCGACAATACTCAACTCCGTTTTTATTACAGCGGCCACTCAAACAGCAAGCACTCGAATAGCGCATCTTTATGTGGCCGTGAAGTGCCAAGAACAGGCAAGGGCATGCCAACCTCCGCTTCCTTCCGAGTGTGATGCAGTCAGACGCTGCCTTGATGGTTGCCCCGAGGGCTTTAATTTTGGACCAAATTAAAGCAAATTAGAAGGGACACACCTCTTCTTCCCTATTCCATGGTAATCTAACCCACTAGCCCCACGGTTGAATTTCTGCCATTGTTGGGGAGGCCTGAGTGGACGACCTCAAGGTACCATTAGGACAAAAACTCATGCAAAGTTCCCACACAAGGCACAGGGTCCAGGAAGCCAGAAGAGGCCCTGGGACGGCTCCTTCGTTAATTACATAATGCCGGGAAAGCTGGAAACCCTCCTTCCAACAATAGTCTGGGCCACCCAAGGTCTGCCCCATGGCTTAAAAACACCTTAAGCTAAAGGAGAACCAAGTGGCCAAATGGTCAGGGAATTTGATTAAACAGAAGCGTAAAGAAACTCAACATAGAGCAGTGCGCCGCGATTTACTCTCTGTTGCCGTCCACATTGCACACGCACGGCGGGGAAGAGAACAGTGTCTGATGCGGACCAAGTCTGCGTGTTACTGTTTGCAAACTGAAAGGACCTCTGCTTGCTACTCCACAGGGAAGACTGAAGCCAAACCTATTACTTTAGTCATAAAGGTTTAATCATTTGCAGTTCAAATGTTGACGCCTCTTCCCAATGCGTTGAATTTTTCACATCTAAGTTTTTGAGCTAAAAAAAAAAAATGCTTTCGGATGAAAAATGCTGCCAACAAGAAAAGGCATGTGGGGGCTACTTAAGTCTGTTCCTTAAAGCCCGTCCCTTCTCTTCCCAAAGGCTACATACTCTGATATTGATATTAATATTAATTTGTCATTAATACTAATGTTTCACTAACCAACTAGGAGTATTTTGAAATATCCAATTTCTCTGGATAGCTAAACCTCAAGTTCCACTATGAAAAATGTTTTCTAATTATTGCTTTCCAGTAAGCCATCAGACAATGCATTTAGGTTTCCCATTAATTCAAGAATTTCATACTTGTACGGAAAACCGGCCACATCTGAGTTGGCCACCTCTGCAGGTCACAGCCAGTTCCTGCTCTTAGGACACCCTAGTGCCTTCAGCCAAGCTGGCCACGTGGAGGGCGCCTGCGGGGGCGGTAAGAGGCAATACAGATGTTTACCTAATTTGATTAATTTAATTTTGAAACAAGTAATCCAATGAAAGTAACGGGTGTTGTTCTTGCTAGTTCCCTGAGCAAAAGAACTGGCTCACAATCTACCTGCCCTGCCTACCCCTCCATGGCAGGGCTCCACGGCCGGGTCTGCCCAGCCCAAATTGCTCCACGTATATTTGTTAGTTGTTTGCTGCGTTTCCAGTGATGAGAATGGGCAATTGTCAAATGCATTTCCCCAAACATTCTCCTATAAGGAAGTTATTTCAACTTGCTGCCTCTAGTTCTGCCTGCTAGAGGACTGTGGTCTGCCTCATCTGTGGCCAGGAGCCAAAGGAAATACAGGTACCTTTGGAGGGACTGAGGGGACAGCTACCCCTAACCACAAACCAAGTCAAGGGACCATCCCAGGACAACGGTTTTAGGCAAGACGGTAGCCACGGATGGGTGGACAGACGCGTCTCTAAGAGAAGCTGTAGCCAGCGATGGATGCAAGACCATGTCCCTGGGGACACTGCCGCGTTAGACGGAAGTTAGCCTGTTCACAGCATGCAGACTAAGGCCCAGGCCACACCCCTAGGTTTTACATCTGGTTGTAAAATTCCTTCATGCAGTCTTCAAAAGGAAATGAAATGTCCGATTGCTAGTAGGCAATCAGAACAACAGGCATCTAGAAAGATCAACACACATGAGTGTGCAAACTTTTCAGGGATGCGCACATTAACATGACCCTTTATCCCCATCAGACAGGCAACAATTAAGTCACTGTCACCCCGTCTCCCTGGTGAGGAAAGGATGGCGAAATTGTGAGTTGCCATATGAACTGTTAAAACAGAAACACATGCACGTCCTACACGAACATTCAGTTATAGGCGTCTACCCCACGACGCGCAGCACCAGGGAAGGAAGATGCACGGTGCCCGCGTGAGCACGTGCGCAAACGTGCGCAAACGCGTGCGTTTGTCTGCTGCAGTTATTTGTGGGGTGGGGAGGGACAAACGGGACATGGCTAGAAATACTCTGTACAGCCTCACCTTGGGTTACTACTAGGCGACCAGGAAAAAGGACTAAGATCTGAAACAGCTAACTCAGGGGAGTGATGAGTGAGCAAAGCAAACAGCAGCAAGATGAGAACACATGACATAACTCCACGTTTCAAAAACATCAAAACCTTTCTGTTTGCATTCGTGTATGACTGCTTTGCAGTGAAACGGGGAACGCACCAACTACCATCTGCTCGGGAGAGGAAAAGAGGTGGGAAACAGGAGGTGAGTAAAGAGGGTAACGAAGGACTCGCAAATGCCATCCCACGGGGACAGGCAGCTCGGGGCATTTGCTCACTGCTGCCATCTCTGCAGAATGTGGGCCAGGGCGGGGGACAAACAGGGGAGTCAACCCTCCTCACTCTGTGATGTACGAGACAACACTCACCAGAAGAAGAAACCGGAATTACTCGTAAAGAGGATAATTTAGGATCAGCCAAAGATTCCAGGCATAGATATCCTTGCTCCCGAATAATTACAAACAAAAAGAGCAATACAGTTTAACTTTCTTTGGTAACTTGGCACCTATGTTTTGCTTTCTTGCTTATAGTTTCAGATTCTTCCAACTGTGTTTGTTCCAGAGCAGTTTTCAGCCGTAACTTACTGAACCAGCAGCACCACCGCGGGAGAGCAGGGGCCACCAGGGTAACCGACCCTGCGGCAGCGCCCAGGACGTGCCAGGCCTGCCCCAGGCCTTCCCGACCAGCTCTTTGCTCAGGACTGTCTCACCCACCTGTGAGTTGCTGCCTCCAGTTCTGCCTACTAGAGGACTGTGGTCTGCCTCACCTGCGGCCAGGAGCCAAAGGAAATACAGCTACCTTTGCAGGGACTGAGGGGATATCATCATCCCTTTCTATAGGTGGAAACTGCTAGAAAGAACAAGTGACCTGCACATAGTTCTACAGCAAAGAAGTGGCCCCGCCAGGGCTCAGTGTCAGGCAGGCTGGCCAGCTCCTAAGTCTGCTCCTGAGAAACACACTGGCGTCATGACATACTAAAGCAATTTTGCACACATTGGGCCACAGACGCCCCCTGCTGCCCCCACCCCAGGCTGTGTGGGAGAACAGGGGCCTTGCCTTTCTTCCTGGCTGCATCCGCAGTGCCTAGAGCACGTGGGCAGCACTCGATAGATATTTAATGCATGCACGGAGTCTCTGAACACTGCCCTATGGTGGCCTTGACTGCAGAGCGGCCCAAACAGCGGAGAACCGCTGCCACGCTGAGCCACGGCAGGCCGCCATGTCCTCTACCCACTGAGCAGCTCTCTCTGAAGCAACGCAGACCGTCTACGCCGCCCTTCCCACGCAGTGCCCCACATCACTGCTCAACTCGGTCTCTGTACTTCAGCCCCAGAGCAGGCGTCAGCAAATGCTTTTCTGTAGAGGACCGTATGGGATGTTATGCTTTCTGGGCTGCATGAGGTCTCTATTCAATATTCTTTTATTTCCTACAACCCTTTAAAAACGTAAAAACCACACTTAGCACGCTGGCAGTACAGAAACAACCGCTGGACTGGATGTAGCCTATGGGCTGCAGTTTGCCAACCCCTGCCGCAGAGGGAAAGAGTGAAGACATATGAACAATTAAAACAATCATGTCGCCTTGAGGTTTTGGATAATCAAAAGTAAGGGTGGAGGGAATAACCAAGTTTGCCAAATTTCACACAGATTCCTTCTCATTAAAAAGAGGTTTCGAAGATTTTCTAAACACGGTGATGACACTTTTTGTTTTTT
This sequence comes from Propithecus coquereli, assembly GCF_000956105.1. Taxonomy (NCBI): domain Eukaryota; kingdom Metazoa; phylum Chordata; class Mammalia; order Primates; family Indriidae; genus Propithecus; species Propithecus coquereli. The sequence continues at coordinate 915,643 of NW_012153175.1, read as the reverse complement.
CTTTCTGAATCTATCTTAAAAGATAGGTAATAAAAATGACAGAACTAAATCTGGGTTTTTTCCGACTCACCAAAACCTGAGTGAATGGAGCCCAGCACGTTTTACTCAATTCTCGCTGTAATGTCTGAGAAGTCCCCAAAGGTTCTCAGCCGATGCTCAGCTTTCCAGTCGTAGCTCTGCAATTTCACGCGAGGTTGAAATCCAGATGAACTTTTAACCAGAATGCCAACCAGAACAATGGTGCAATTTGTAAGGAAGGTTCCTTAGCAGACTTAGAGCTCAGAGGTAGCAGGACACCCTGGGACCTGAACTTCCTGACACCCAGCACCGGACGTCCCTGTCCCCGCTGCAGCTCCACTGCTCACGAAATAAAGCAAGGTATCAGTCAGCAGTGCAGAGTCATCTAGCTGTTTATCCTAACAGTCTACAGGAGAGGAAACCAGTTGAGGGTTTAGGGAAAGCTCCTAGGTCCACAGCAGAGACCGTGACCCCAGCCCAGCAATCCCCCTCCCGGCCACGGCAGCCACACAGACACCCACGGCGGCAGCATCTATATACGCCTCAGTAAAACGACACCAGCTCCAGAAGTGTTTTCATTCTCCTTCCTGGCTATCGCCCACTATTAAGACGGGGCTGTGGAAGGCAAGATTGGATGTAGGAAGATCAATCTGACTCCTGAGCAGGGTCACAGCCTGAAACACAAGCACCACCTGGTTGTTCTAGTATATCAAGAGATGCACGTGTTTGAGGGAGAGATGTTTCTACAGACCTTGAGTCACCAATCCTGCTACTTTTGCTGCACATTAGGTGTGAGGCAAGGTGGCATTCTGATAAATAAACAAGAGCTGCTTCCACCCAAGTACCGGGACTCTCCGGGGGGGCCCCCTATGTCAGGTGTAGCGGAGCTGCCAACAGAAGCTTCTCCGGTCCACACAAGCTCATGCCCACGAGAACTGCCCAACCTCTCCCTGGTGAGACGTCCCAGAGGAGGAGTGTGCGTGCTGGGCCCGAACAGAGATGAGAAACTTCCACGCCGAAGACTTCTTTCCGAGATCATTTTGGTTAGCTCAGATTTTATTGTATTTATAAACAATTCATGAACACTGCAGTGAGATGTAAAATTTAAATCTTGAGTTAAGGACTATGATAAATGAAAAAGAAACTGGCTTTCGGCAAACAGCTTAGTAGGGGGAGGGGCCAGGATGGCAAGTAAATTAGAAACGTCTAGCGTCATTTATGCTACCGCTCCATGACACCAGATGGATTTCCCAACGCGGAAGACGCCACACTAAAACTCAGCCAATCGTCAGAATTTAATTAGTAGATGTGCTGCCTTCAGCCTGGTGGGGAGAAAAAGTAAATGAGGACGTGAGATGCCCGGAGTACTCAGAGCTCCTGTTTATCCAGCTGAACCCAGCTATTGTCCCGTGTCCGGCTCACTTTCTTTAAATACGGGTATTAGTCTTATTTTGATTGTCCCTACCCAGGCCCTACACAATCTCCCCCACAGGAAACTTGTTAGATGCTTCTCAAAACTTAGAACTAAACCCGAAAGCAGGCTCGCTCTTCGTCCCTCCGCTGGAGGGCAAGGACAGGAACTCCGACAGCTCGTCACCAATTTCTACCTGTAGGATGATTATTCCGTTTCACGTCACCTTCTACGCCAGCATCAGGGATCTGGGTTAAGTGAAGAGCTGAGCATCTGCACCAGCGGTTCTGAATGTATGTTTAGGAACACAGAGACTTTGAGGATTTAAAGAAAGCTCTGGGCCCCGCCCTAAGAACATGGAAATGCACACATCCACACGTATCATCAACGCTTTCCCGATTCTGGGGAATTTCAGATGCCCCGGAGACCACCATGGACCACAGGTTAAGAAATCCTGGTTTAAAATACGCCTGTGGATACACCTGTTTTCACGAGTGGACACCATAAAACGTCAGGACAGAGAGCTGGGCACACGTTATACATCATTGCAGGGATTAATAAAGAAACAGGCATTCTGTGGGAAATTCCAAAAATATGGAAGAATGTATCCTTCTAAGAAATTGAGTTCTGGCTGAGAAAAGAAATTTCTAAGATTTCGTTAATGGTAAGATTCTCCGCAGTTGTCTGAAAGGAACAAAGTGTGCCTGTCTCCTCCAGGTACGGTGACTGGGCCTTCCTGTTCCAAGGAGACTTCTGCGCTCTGCGTTGGCCGGCCTTTCTGCCTCAGTTTTCCTACAAAAAGGACCTGAAATAGCTCAAATGTCACCATTCTCGCATAACGCAAGGAACTCGCTCTGGGTCACAGAGCCCTGGTAAAGACCTGAGACACCAGGGAAAAGTCACAACGGAGGGCCACGTGGGGCGCCCTGGGGTGGGAGGTCCCGCAGTGAACCGTGATAGGGGACACGTCGCCCCGGCTGCCCTCCCAGCCCACGCAGAAGCTCCGAGCGGCCTCTTGTGGCCTGGCGGCGCCACAGTACGAGGCGGGGGTGCTGGCGACACTCACACGTCACCCGGATGTGTGCAACTCTCAGGGGAGTTTTGCTACGTCAGTCACCAACTAACTTTTACACCATTTTCACCCGGGGGGTGGAGAGTACCGGCGGTGGAGAGGGCGCCTTCTTTGGAGACAGAAACTGTGGCAGGAGAGGGATCTCCGCACCTCGAAAACCCTCCGAGGATGCTCCTGCCTGCCACCCGCACTGTCCCTGTTCCTGTCATCGTGGGGAGTGTCTTTCATGCAGCGGTGCCGATGGGAAGGGCCGTCCGTTCCTTTGGCGTGCAGGGCAGGGGAGAGGCGCGAGACCCAGCGCTCCGCTCTTCCCGCCCGAAAGCCGCTTGCAAGGCGCGGCCGCATCTCACGGAGCCGCGCGAGACACAGCTTCCCGGGAAACACCCCGAGCCTTTTACTAGGGTAAATCAAGGTTTCAAAAAGCACGAGAGAAATTAAGAGTGAACCTATCTCAATATGTCCTAATAACTTGATTTTTTTAAAAATCTTAAATAGATTTTCAAGAAACTTCCCCAATGAGCTCTTGTCACCTCAGCGTTCAGCTGACCTCCTCGTCCAGACTCAAGACTGTTTCCCTGGTGTTGACAACTCACCTTCAAAGAAGAAAGGCAGAGGGAGGCTGAAATTCCTTGTATTTCCTGAAGCTTAAGAGAGGGTCAGAATGGTATATAACATGATTGTGCTTTTAAAAATAGCTAAGGATTCAAAGCAGTTCAGTTAATGTGGTTTAAAGAAAAATAAGAAGTGATATATTTCCCGCTCGGATCCATCAGCAACACGGAGCCTGCACCCGGGCAGCCTCTGCCAGACACTGGCCATGCTGCACCCTGGAGGTCTCGGGGGGCAGGAGGGAGGATCACCTGTCGCAGAAGGAAGAAACAAACACCCCCGACAGCTGATGGAGACCCACCTTTCTGAGGTGAGACTTCCAAGCCCAGGGAAATTCTAACGAGGCTTACTGTGTATAAGGAGGAAAAAATCTGCTTTTCTGATAAACCATCAAGCGATGACCAGAGTGCAGTATGTTTGAGGACCTTCCCTGCACACGGACGAAGGACACAGGAATGGAGAGGAGCAGGGGGCTCTGGGCGTCTCTTTTGTGACAGCCGCACAACAAGGAAACAGACTCGAGAGCAGCCCTAACTCCAGACTTCACCCCCCTCCCGATGTGCCCGTCGGGAGCAGTGGCTTCCAAGCTTTTCAGTCTCACCCTCGAGCGTTACAGACGACTCTAACGAGCTTTGTTTTCCATGGGTTTTAGCTATTGATATCTACACGATTAGAAAGTAAAGCTGAGAATTTTTAAAAATATTTAGTAATTCATTTAGAAATAATTATAAACCAATTTCATGTGTTTACAAGTAACATTTTCATAAAAGTAACTATTTTACAGAACAAAATTTACTTAAGAGTGGCATTGTTCTACATTTCTGGACTCTCCAACAGCTGCCTCGATAAAGGGCAGGTGAGTTCTCACAGCTGCTTCTACTTTCTGTTTCCATGTAGAGCTCAGCTGGAGCACATGAAGAAAACCCATTTCAGACCATCGTGGGCGTCCTTCTTTGATACCACGTCGGAACTCGACAAGGGGTAGTTCCCAAAAGCACAACTGTGATGTGATCCTGAAGGCTTACCAATCAATTACCTACACGGTCACATTAAAACCCACTGGTCTATCTGGCATTTTGGATTTTTCCCCCAAACATAATTTTGTAACATTATGCATCAGTTATTTACAAAAATATTGGTTCACCTAGTTGTGTCAATCTTCTAAATTACACATTTCAATAATAACATACTAACAAAATTTACATTAGTTGATACGACACTGACATCGGAAAATTTTGTAAACGTTGAAAGGCTATCAAAGCTCCCAATTTTTACTTGGAAGCCCAGATTTCGTCATTTACTGCTGGTGAGGAATACCATCAGCTATTTTCCTCGAACTGAGAGGTTTACTTTTGAGAACGTCTCTGCCAAAATCCCAAGTGTGAATAAATACAGTTGGCCGGTCAGTTACACTTTCAATGGTGAAAATGGTACCCAGGAGAAAAGCGGGCGGGGGGCCACTCGGTCCCACGCGTGCTCTTCCCGGAGAAGAAGCCGCTACCGTGGCCCGCAGAAGTACTCCCGCACGCTCCCCATCTCACCCCGCGGTCTGGTCGAAGGAGTCAGGATTTAATCAAGTTAATTGCGCATACTGCGTCAAAGAGGACGTTCTGAAATGAAACGCTGCTCACCCCCTGCACGCTCCTGGTGGCGAGGAGCACTCTGGCCGCTGGCCTAGATCCGGGCTCAGCTACAACAGCTTCCCCCACTCTTACTCGCACCACTTCTGTGAACGTCCACGCAAAGTCTTAGCATTGTTATGAGAACAGTTCTGACCTGGCGACCCTTGGCGGTCTTGGGAACGCCATACCTTGAGAACCTCTGACCTGGAAGGCTCTGTTCTCGGGCAGACGGACGGCAGGGAGCGGTGGCAGTCCCACCCTCGCCCAGGAACACAGAAGCCTCCCGACAAGAGGACCCCAGCTAGGTGATTCCTCGTTTCCCTTGTTTCTCTGCTTCGAGCTATTCAAGGTCTGCTTGGAAAGGACTCCTGCGCACATTCCAGAAGGCAGCATACTTGCTTTTAGCGTTTTCAAAAATTGAAAACAGGTACTATTTGAACTGTGGCCACCCACCATGTCCAGCACAGTTCTGGGCCGTCCTGCCTTGTGTTGGGAGCACTGTACACATGCGGAACACTGGCCGAGCCCCCTGCACCAGAGCCCACCTCAGCAGGCCGCACGTCCCACCGGCTGCCGCGAATGCTGGCCTACAGAAAACGCTGGCTTTGGCCAACTTGAAGGTTGAACGCTTTCAACTACTATGTGGTTTTCAGACACTTTTTGACTAAACGGCCATTTTGTCAGAGCCAAGCACCCTTCAGATTTGGAAAGTAATTTGTCCGCCTTTCTTCTGTTAGCTGGTGGGGGAGAGGCGGGAGCAGCTCAGAGTTTGTTAACCTGCACACCGCACTGACATAGTCCTCATAAGGGGGTCCTTTTCGGTAATAAAATCAAGATTGTGATTGCTCGTACAAGATTCATAGCATTTAGAGTGCCAGTAAACTGTGGGTTGTGAATCCCTTAAATGCTCGTATACCCTCTTGCTGTACCTTAAATGCTGATATCAGAATTTTTATGGAGAGTTTCTAGCCTCTCCGAGTTTTTCATTAGACTGTGAATGGCAAATGACACACTTTTCAAAGTTTACGTTCTTTTTCTTGGCTAGATCCACAAAAATAAGATTCGTACTTTCTTGCCTCTGCCGGCAATTCCATGGCTAAAAACTATTCATTGCAAAATAGAAATAGATTCTCCTTTTGCTCTGATACAGATTCACAAAATACAGAGAAAAACTGACTCGCATTGTATCTAGTCTCTTTGTTCATTAAAATTTAAATAGTGCTGAGTTAGCCGTCTAATGAATTAAAATTTCAAATAGAAGTATTCAGTCCATGTAGAACTATGGGTTCCAGGTGCTTTTCAGAGAAAAATTCGTATAAACACATTTCAGTTTACTGTTAATAAATGTGCTCAAAGCAACAGAACTATAAAGTGAACTATATTTTTATATTAAACTTATTATATCAAAGGTGCGTTTCCAAGAAAGAAAAAGACAACAGGCACATGCAACACCCTTAGGTGGGCAGCGAATTGGCAGAGCCAGTAGCCTGTTGCAGGACCCCAGCTGCTTAGCAACGGTTTGGGTCCTGACCAAGGAAGGGTCGTCCTGGATGAGCAGCACCCCGAGTGACGGCTGCTCAACAGATCAGGCTCCAGGCAGAGAGATCACGAAAGGGTGGCCTCCGCCCTCCCAGGGACAGGCAGCGAAGCCTCAGACTGGGAGCCCAGTGGAAGACAGAATCCACAGGAACTGGCCACCCACCTGCTGGGAGGGATAGGGGAAGATGACGCAGAGGATGAGGGATTTGGAGCCCAAGAGCAGGGACCCAGGTCGACTGTGACCAGAGAGGCCCTGAGCCCTGGTTCAGGTGAAGGAGGAGGAGACCGAGTGGCTGTTCAGACAGCAGGGCGAGTAGTCTGGGGCACACACGTGGAATGCAGTGCTCGAGCCGGCACAGGGCCCCAGCGTGTCACTATTTATGGCAGCTGGGGCCTTGATAGCTGACCTGGGTTAAGTCACTAGGAAAAGTTTCCAAAGACAAGATTTTTCAATCCTGCTAACTTAATAAAGGGAAGTCTCATTTTTGAGTATTTTATACTTTTAGAAGAGGCCATAAGCAGCTTACAAATGCTAACATTTTATTTCACTCCATGCAAGTCATAATACAACCATGAAACCAAATTCTACCCGAGTTTGCCTACAAAACTCAAGAGGTTAGAGGTGAGCAGCACCCAAGCTCCACAGCACTGCCCAGGTGTGCCCCAGGCCGGGGCCGTGCACGAGTGCCATGATCCCTGGGCGCCCACCACAGCCCGGTGAGCAAGGGACAGTGGACACGAGGACATACCCTGTCCCCACCCGAGCAACGATGGTGTAAGGAGCCAGGCCACTGTGATGTCCGGCTGTGGAGCCACCCACAAGAAGTCCAGTGGTGAACACAGAACCATGGCACCTCTTCCTCAGACACCACTTCTGCTGCCAGACATACCACCCCATGCTCCAAATGACCTGCCAGCTGGAAAGAGGAGGGGGTGGCAGAAATGATGTAAGAATACAAACTTCTTCCAGCCATCAACAGCCCTAGAGCCATGCAATTAAAGCCTACTGCAAGGCAGTATCCAGAACACCACAGTGTTTAAAAGCAATTGCATCAGCTACTGCCAAAGACACTCACATTTCCCTTCCCCTGACAATCTGGGCCCAGTGTCTGCTAGTTGTCCTAGAATGTCCTAAAATCTCTCTTCGTTCATTAAGCTCTGCAAATGTGTAGTATGCATGCAATATTTAACACAATAAATGCAAAGATAATAGCTCCTAACTGTGGAGCACTTCCTAGGTAGTTTGCAGGATGTGGAGCATTTTCCAGAAGCTATAGCAGCCCTGTGAAGATGCGCTGCTAGTGTCACTCCGCAGAAGAGGAGAGTGCAGGCTGGGGGAGCCCGTCTGTGGCACACGCTAGTTGGTAGTGCGGTCAGAAGTGGGACCCAGGGTTCCAGGAGCAATACTCTTGGCGAACTTCTTTAATGGAAGGTACACAGTGACTCACCCATGCTGCCCCACACTGCTCCTACTCCTGAGTGCATGAGTGAGTGTGGGAGGAATGCGAAAGAGAAAGGGACGAGCTACTTAGAGAGCAATACGCCACAAATTTAGTGGTTTAAAACGCCGTAAATTTATTTTCTCATAAGTTGCTTGGGTCAGGAGTTCACGTACCATTTGGCAGGTTCTCTGCTCAGGGTCTCTCAGGCTGAAATCAAAGTGTTGGCTGCAACTGTGATTCTCAGTGGCTAAGGCTCAGAGTCCTCTTCCAAGCTTACTGTTTTTTTGGACAAATTCATTTCCTTGCAGCTGTAGGACCAAGGTCCTGTTTTCCTGCTAGCTGCCAGCCAGGAACTCAGCTCATGATGGCTGCCTGCAGTTCCCTGCCAGGGGCCCCTCCTCTCGTGAGGTTGCCTCCATAGTGGGAAATAATCAGTCCTGGAATAAATGCTACTCTAGTTCCAACTAAGAAATCTCAACAGCAAGACCCAAAAGGATGAAACTGTTGCCATGTAACTCACCTGCCTGCATAGCAAAGCTAAAGAATATTTTTTAAAAATATCAAGCATTCAACCAAGTAAAATTCACACATAAAGCACCCAAATCAACAAACACCACAGAAGCATAAGAGGAGGAAAATACGACTGCTATGTGGAGGAAAAAAAAAATCAAAACCCCAACTGACACAGATGTTAGAATTAGCAGACAAGGACATCAAAATAGTCATTATAACTGCATTCCATATGTCAAAAAGGTAGGTAGAAAAATACAAGATATACAAATGACAAATGGCGTTTTTAGAGATGAAAGTTACAATGTCCGAGAAGTACTATATGGCATTAACAGCAGACTGGACAGTAAAGAAGAAAAGATTAGTGAACTTGAAAATGTAATAGAAACTACCTGAAATGAACACAGCAAAAAAAGAAATATTGGAGAACTTTGGGAGAACTTAAAACAGCCAAATATATATGTAATTGAAGGCTCTCTAATGAATTAAAATTTCAAATAGAAGTATTCAGTCCATGTAGAACTATGGGTTCCAGGTGCTTTTCAGGGAAAAATTCGTATAAACACATTTCAGTTTACTGTTAATAAATGTGCTCAAAGCAACAGAACTATAAAGTGAACTATATTTTTATATTAAACTTATTATATCAAAGGTGCGTTTCCAAGAAAGAAAAAGACAACAGGCACATGCAACACCCTTAGGTGGGCAGCGAATTGGCAGAGCCAGTAGCCTGTTGCAGGACCCCAGCTGCTTAGCACCGGTTTGGGTCCTGACCAAGGAAGGGTCGTCCTGGATGAGCAGCACCCCGAGTGACGGCTGCTCAACAGATCAGGCTCCAGGCAGAGAGATCACGAAAGGGTGGCCTCCGCCCTCCCAGGGACAGGCAGCGAAGCCTCAGACTGGGAGCCCAGTGGAAGACAGAATCCACAGGAACTGACCACCCACCTGCTGGGAGGGATGGGGGAAGATGACGCAGAGGATGAGGGATTTGGAGCCCAAGGGCAGGGACCCAGGTCGACTGTGACCAGAGAGGCCCTGAGCCCTGGTTCAGGTGAAGGAGGAGGAGACCGAGTGGCTGTTCAGACAGCAGGGCGAGTAGTCTGGGGCACATACGTGGAATGCAGTGCTCGAGCCGGCACAGGGCCCCAGCGTGTCACTATTTATGGCAGCTGGGGCCTTGATAGCTGACCTGGGTTAAGTCACTAGGAAAAGTTTCCAAAGACAAGATTTTTCAATCCTGCTAACTTAATAAAGGGAAGTCTCATTTTTGAGTATTTTATACTTTTAGAAGAGGCCATAAGCAGCTTACAAATGCTAACATTTTATTTCACTCCATGCAAGTCATAATACAACCATGAAACCAAATTCTACCCGAGTTTGCCTACAAAACTCAAGAGGTTAGAGGTGAGCAGCACCCAAGCTCCACAGCACTGCCCAGGTGTGCCCCAGGCCGGGGCCGTGCACGAGTGCCATGATCCCTGGGCGCCCACCACAGCCCGGTGAGCAAGGGACAGTGGACACGAGGACATACCCTGTCCCCACCCGAGCAACGATGGTGTAAGGAGCCAGGCCACTGTGATGTCCGGCTGTGGAGCCACCCACAAGAAGTCCAGTGGTGAACACAGAACCATGGCACCTCTTCCTCAGACACCACTTCTGCTGCCAGACATACCACCCCATGCTCCAAATGACCTGCCAGCTGGAAAGAGGAGGGGGTGGCAGAAATGATGTAAGAATACAAACTTCTTCCAGCCATCAACAGCCCTAGAGCCATGCAATTAAAGCCTACTGCAAGGCAGTATCCAGAACACCACAGTGTTTAAAAGCAATTGCATCAGCTACTGCCAAAGACACTCACATTTCCCTTCCCCTGACAATCTGGGCCCAGTGTCTGTTAGTTGTCCTAGAATGTCCTAAAATCTCTCTTCGTTCATTAAGCTCTGCAAATGTGTAGTATGCATGCAATATTTAACACAATAAGTGCAAAGATAATAGCTCCTAACTGTGGAGCACTTCCTAGGTAGTTTGCAGGATGTGGAGCATTTTCCAGAAGCTATAGCAGCCCTGTGAAGATGCGCTGCTAGTGTCACTCCGCAGAAGAGGAGAGTGCAGGCTGGGGGAGCCCGTCTGTGGCACACGCTAGTTGGTAGTGCGGTCAGAAGTGGGACCCAGGGTTCCAGGAGCAATACTCTTGGTGAACTTCTTTAATGGAAGGTACACAGTGACTCACCCATGCTGCCCCACACTGCTCCTACTCCTGAGTGCATGAGTGAGTGTGGGAGGAATGCGAAAGAGAAAGGGACGACGAGCTACTTAGAGAGCAATACGCCACAAATTTAGTGGTTTAAAACGCCGTAAATTTATTTTCTCATAAGTTGCTTGGGTCAGGAGTTCACGTACCATTTGGCAGGTTCTCTGCTCAGGGTCTCTCAGGCTGAAATCAAAGTGTTGGCTGCAACTGTGATTCTCAGTGGCTAAGGCTCAGAGTCCTCTTCCAAGCTTACTGTTTTTTTGGACAAATTCATTTCCTTGCAGCTGTAGGACCAAGGTCCTGTTTTCCTGCTAGCTGCCAGCCAGGAACTCAGCTCATGATGGCTGCCTGCAGTTCCCTGCCAGGGGCCCCTCCTCT
>NW_012153175.1:899367-903731 GCF_000956105.1 Propithecus coquereli | reverse complement strand
GTACAGCTATTCTAGAAAACAGTTTGGAAATTTGTTAAATGCTAAACATTCACAGACCACATGATCCACTCCTAGGTGTTTACCCAAGAGAAATAAAAGCACATGTCCTCACAAGGACTTTTACATAAATGTTTACAGCAGCACTGTTTGTAATAGCCAAAGGCTGGAGGAAAAGTCAATATACAACAGATGAGTGATAAACTGCTATACTCACACAATGGCATACTACTCAGCAAAGTAATGAACTATTGATGCATAAAAACATGGATGAATCTCAAGTAGGTTGGAAGAAGTCAGACAAAAAGACTATGTACTGTATGATTTATGAAACTACAAAACTACGTATATAAAATACAATACACATGTATGCATGTCCATCATGAAATCCTAGAAAATTCCAACTAATGCACACTGATAGCAGATCAGTGATCATACAGGGATGAGAAGGCAGGGAGGGGTGAGGGCGGGAGTCACAACAGTGCAAGAGGCAGCTTTATTATTTTGATTGTGGTCATATATGTGTCAAACAGTAAACTGTAAATACAGTAGCCCCCACTTATTCACCATCTTGATTTCCATAGTTTCAGTCACCTTAGGTCAACCATGGTCCCAAAATATTATGTGGCCAATTCCAGAAATAAACACTTGGTAAGTTTTAAATTGTACACCATTCCGAGCAGCGTGATGAAATCTCGTTCCGTTCTGTCTGGGATGTGAACCATCCCTTCCTGCAGCGTGCCCAGGCTGTATTCACTACCTGTCCTCTAGTCACTTAGTGGTTATCGTGATGATCAGATCGCCTTCAAGGTGTCACAGTGCTTGCGTTCACGTGACCCTTATTTCACTTAATGGCCCCAAAGTATAAGAGCAGTGATGTTATTGTTAATCTTACTGTGCTAATTTACAAATTAAGTTTTATCATAGGTATACAGGAAAAGACATAGTACAGTCGGCCTCTGTACCCATGAGTTCTGCATCCATGGATTCAACCCATCATGGATGGAAAATACACAGAAAAAAATTCTATAAAGTTCCAAAAAGCAAAACTTAAACTTGCTACGTGCTGAGTGATATGTTGAATCTACGCAAATGAAGTGGTGTGTAGACATATTAGGTATTATAAGTAACCGAGAGATGATATAAAGTATACAGAAGGATGTGCATAGGTTATATGTAAATACTACTCCATTTTACATAAGGGACTTGGGCAACCTTGGAATTTAATATCCATGGAGAGTCTTGGAACCAGTCCCCCACAGATTCGAGGGACCACTGTGTATGTAGACTTAGGTACTGTAGGTGGTTTCAGGCATCCACTGGGGTTTCTGGAATGTATCCCCCTGTGAATAAGGGCGAACTATTGTACGAGCACTTTTGTATGTCATTTACATCTCAATAATACTGTTTTTGGCAAAAAGAAATAGCACATGACGTGTGCCCTCCTCTTATGGCCTGTAACTGTGGGTCCCATCCACCAGCCCCACTTTGAATAAAAACCCTGCTTCCATCCCAACTTGATTATCTGCATCTATTTCACATAATGAGATATCACTTCTCACCCAGGAGGATGCCTAAAACCAAAAAGACAAAACAAGTGCTGGTGAGGACATGAAGAAATTCGACCCCTTACACATCGCTGAGAGGAATGTAAACTGGTACAGCTGCTTTAGAAAACTGTTGGGAAGTTTCTCCAAATGCGAACATGGAGCTGCCATAGGACCCAGGAGAAATAAAAGGATACGTACGCAAATGTCCACAGTGGCCTTATTCACAATAGCCAAAAGGTGAAACCAACCAAATGTCCATCAGCTGACCAACGGATAAACAAAATGTGGTCCATCCATATGACAGAGTATTGTTTGGCCATAAAAAGGAATGAAGTCCTGATAGTGCTACAACGTGGGTGAACCCTGAAAATATTATGTTAAGTGAAAGGAGCCAGATGCAGAGGCCACATTTTGCATGATTCTGTTTATGCAAAGTGTCCAGAACAGGCAAATCCAGAGACAGAAGCTGACTAGGGGGAGGCTGAGGCCAGGAAGAGAGAGGATGGGGAGTTACTGCTAATTGGTACAGGGCCCTTTTTCTTATGGGAGGGGGATATTAAAAAATTCTAAGATTACATTGTGGTGATGGATACACAACTCTACAAATATATTAAAAACCACTGAACTATGCACTTTAAATGGGTGAATTTTAGAGTATGTTAAATATATCTCAATAAAGCTATAAAATGAAAAAATTAAGTTCCATAATAAAGATGAAGCAGCACTACATGATTTTTCAAATATGAAATCTCCTGATTTTTATGTTGGCAATTAAAATTTAAGACACCTGCCAGACACAGGTGAGCTGCCCTACATGCTAAGGGGATGCTGCCAGACGTAAGAAAAATTTCTGAAAAAGGGCAGAGCAGGGCTCCACGTCGCAGCCTACCCAGAGAAAGTCCCCTTCTTCACCCAAGGAAGGAAGCCTGCCTCTCCACTCTCTACCTTGAACCACGAAAGCAACATACCATCTCAATCCAAAATAGGTCTAAAATTTAAGAAAAAAGAAAATTTAAAAATGACTTGCCTTACAAAAATATGACAGGTAAATAATTAGCTTTACTTGTTCCTTTATAAATATCCACAGAACCCCAAAAGATTACCTCTTAAAACAATGAATTATGTCCTCAAATGATAATGGGTCTTTTGCTGTCTTTATTTTTATGTTGATTTTAGAATTGCTAATTGTTAGATTGGTTAAATGTTTAGCTATTTGAATTTCCATCTGATGTTAATTTACCTTATTACTACAAGTTAAATCAAATACACCCAAGGCAGTTTTACACAAGCTTCCAATACGCAGTTTATTACATTTGTTCCTTACTTTGGGAAGCCACACAGACCTCTTTTCTCCCTATTGTTATGGAAGGAAGCAAGACAGCCTATCAGAAAGATATAAGATTTTTTCCCTCAAGATTGTTCATCTTTTGTGTTGGCAATCTGTCTTTTAGGAAAGATAGAATAAAGCCGATATTTAGGTATATCAAGTGATTCAGTGCAAGCATCTCTCAAAACCATGATCAATATTCTCATGTTTTTAGCACTGTTTTCAGTCATAAATATCTTTCCTCTAAAAAAGAAATAATTCTCCTCTTGGTCCATGGTGCTGCAGTCGATACGAAGCCCTAGAGCAGCCGTGCCGGCCTGGTGGGCGCAGGGCTGCCGCCAGAGGAGCCCCTTTCCCGCTGCACCACTGAGAGCCCTCTGGCGTGGCCAGGCCCACGTGCTACCAAAGAAGGAAAACGCAGTGAGAACTTAGCATCCGAGAAAAGCAGCAACAGAAAAAGGTTTTTACTCTGAAGCATACCATCATCTGTACCAAATTTATTTGACATCTCATTTTTCTCCTCTCAGTTCCACCAAGGAGGGGGAAGGCAAGATCGTCTCTTTATAGTGTAGAAGAATGCGTAATATCCTTTTAAAGTTAAAATCCAAATATCAGGTAGAGGTTGAACAGACAACAAAAGTTTAAGAGGCATACAATTACATGTTTTTAAAAGTAAGTGTTAGCGATACCTACCCAGGTGAGAACTTCACTTGTGATGTGATCTTTTTAAATGCCAGCCAGCTGCCCCCCAAAGGCAGAGTACAGAAACACTTTGCACCGTGGAAGTGAGAATTATAACAGGTCACTTTGGACTCCTTACTGACAACAGACCACTAGCTTATCGGCTCATTCAAATCACAGCAACTGCCCACAGCCTCGGCCACATGCGTGCATGTGTCAGGCAAGAGGCCACGTGGGGACCTCTGGCAGATTCCAAACGTGGCCCAGGCCAGGGGAAGCCGCTTCTAGTCACCATCAAAAGGATCCTTTACAATGTCCCCAACTCCCAACACTTTCATGTTTGAAAGAGAGCATGTTCAAATGATCGCTCGAGAGGCATGTCACCCCACCAGGTTGGTTCTGCCGCCAGAAGAGGGGCTGCCGGACGTGGCTCCCACTCCCCATAGAGCCCCCTTTGCAGACAGGAACAGGCCGCCTGCAAGACGTCAGGCGTCCAGCGTAAGCCAACATAAAGCTGACTGACTACATTCTCGTCTCAGCTATTGAGGACAGAAACTGTTCAAAATAAATTGCTGCTTTCAAATACTCAGCCAGGGGATCCCACAGAAACGGTTTCATTTCCAGGAGGACTGGGGCACGGCCACGGGGCGTGCTCGCATCTTTGCAGAGTCTTCCTTATGCGCAGATGGCCACAGTCCTCTTGCTCTGAAGGTTAGGATGCCTTGAAGATGGGACTCAATTTTTTTTTTAAAGAAAAATTTTCTTAATAGTGTCAGAATTTTTAATTCTGAGAAGTGTCTGTACTTGGA
>NW_012153175.1:886000-898502 GCF_000956105.1 Propithecus coquereli | reverse complement strand
GCCCGGCCGTTTCCCCTTTTTGATCTTACAAAATAACATCATCATTCCTTCCCAGAGTGCTGGGCTAGTGCTGCTTTGTGACAGACCAGAAGCCGACTGCGGACATCCCCCACGCACCTGCCCTGGTTCTGGTGCTGTGTCAGACCAGAGTGCCACAGTGGCTCCACGAGACCCCGGAGTCTGCCACTGTGAGGGTGCACTTCTCAGAGGAGCAGCCACGGTTTCTGGAAACGTCACGAAGATAACAGCTCTCAGTGAACATTTGCAACAAAGGACCAAACACGATGGAAGCACATAAGGCACTTGCTTCCCCGGGTCACCCTGGGGTGTCTGTCAGGCCTCCTCCTGCACGTGGCAGGTGGAGACAGAAGCCTGGGCCCACGGTCCCAGCAGAGAGGCTGCTCTGGAGGACGCCCTCCTGGGGGGCCGGTCTGGGGAAGGCGCGCGTGGCCTTCGGTGTACTGTACGTGCGCTGGAGGGCCTGGGCCGCCCAGCCTGCACCAAACCCCTGAGAACGTCTCCAGAGGACCTTGCAGACCCCCCTGCAGCCCAGGGGCTCTGGGGCCAGCCTCCCTGCCTTTGAATCCTGTCTCCACCTCCGAGGAACTGTGTGACCGTGAGCAGTTACCGTAGTTCCCCGTGCCTCGGTTTCCCGTCTGGAGTACCTCGCCAAGTGGTTATGGAGATTGAATCAGATTAAGACATTTGCACCCATTTCAAAGGTGCTCACAAGCAGTAAGCAGCGACACCACCGTCAGCTTTTACGCTTCTTCCTGTTACTGTGCGGCCTCTACCCTGCACGTGGCAGGTGCTTCACTAGGATACCACCTGCCCATCAACAGGGAGAACTCTGAGACAGCAACACACGCACGGCTTAACAACAAAAACCTAGCGATTAAAACGTGAGTCCTCCGACAACGATACCCCCTCCTCTGGGTCGAAGGAAACACGTCTCGCTTCGCAGCCAAGCCCTTCTTCCCTCGTGCCCCTCACACCAGCACACGGCTGGACCCAGCCCTACTTTGGAGCGGTCCTGAGATCTTGGCAGTTAAGAGCCGCCATGTTCACACACTGGCACCAGCAGCCCAGCCTTGCACCCTCACGTTGAGCACAGCTCTGTGAAGGAAAGCACCAGAGGGTCCAGGGACTTGCGGTTCTTCACCTTGTTTTTAACGTCATCCCCACAACGTCAGCAGGCCGAGTCCCGTGACAAAAGTCACCAAGTACATGGAATCGGGATGTGGTTCTGAACCTTCTACGTGCTCAGAAATACTGGAATACTCCAGTCCCGATCCCTGCCCGTCTTCCCCACACTGTGTGCAGCGCTCGAGATGACAGGGTGTCCCTTGCTTGGATTTGAACAAATGTCTGATCCTCAACCAGGTTTTAATTCTGATACCCCATGTAGGATCTTTTTGGAACTCATAACACTTTTTAAAAAAAAAAATTACATCCCCAGGCTGTGCCAGAAAAGCCCATTTAACCCACGATCTATTTGAGTCAATACCAAAACAGTTTCCACGGAACCTGCCAAGCATTTACTCTCCACACCGTGTCTGTGGGAATACGCGCTCTGCAGCCACCCAGGGGGTGTCCGTCACAGACAGGGCCACCCCTGCTGATGGAGTTCTATACACCATGGCACCAAGTAGGCACTGACTCCAAGTGTGTGTGAGAAGCAAAAAAGTTGAAACAGACACATCTACGCTCCGTCTCACACTTTCCTGGAATTAGTCGAGTAACCTTGAACAGAACTTAGCTTGTTGTACTGCCTAACGTGGAGTCCGTCATCGGGGTTGATTTCTGCGATGCTGGTGGCCTGGCGATGGCCTCAGCAGCTCTCGGGGACACGGGGCTGTGGGCTTGGACAATGACGTGTTCCTTCTTCTTCAGCTCTGTCTGCTAGCGTCCCTAAACCCCTGGAAGCAAGGGATAAACCGGGAACCCAGTCTCAGGCACCGTTTGGGATCTCCGCGTGCGGAGGAGACTTCAGTGCCACGGCGCGTGGCAGAAAGTCCACGGGCTTCGTGAGGGCTGTTTCCCTCCTCCTGTCTTTTAAAGCGCTATGATTCTTTGATGAGTAGATCTTTTTCACCTACTTTCAGGTCAGAGCTGTCTTCTGGACAGATGAAACTGCTTGAAGCCTGGGAAGCCTAATAAATAGGACGTTTGTGTACTTTAGAGGGAAAGGGAAAATCAGTACCTGACACCACCACACACCGGACTTCCTAAGGAATGGTCCTCCCAGCACTGCTAAGCCCCGGTCTGACCCCGAGGTGCCCTCTCTGGGACGAGGCACAGTGTAAAGCGCTTTCCATCTGCCGTCTTTTTACTTCTGACAGCCCCCCCATGAAGAAGGTATTATTTATTCCTGTTTTATAGCAACAAAAATGAAAACGTATACATTGACTTTCCCAAAAATCACAGAGGTGGCGTGTGAGCTGATGTCTCAGAGACTCCAAGGCTTGAAACCTCAGCTCGGATCTACACGCTGCCAAAGGTGAAAGGCGGCTCACACAGGTGGTCTCCAAACTTGCAGTATTAAGCCTCCAAAAGAAGAGACTCAAAACTACTAGCCACATCTCATTCTGTATCTTGCCCTTCAGAACACGGACACTCCACTGAGATAACAATGCCATGCCGAAGGTAAATAAAGATGTTTTCATAAAGATGTCCTTCTACACATCCCCAATGACTTAAGGCCCATCGAACTTCAAAAATGCTGATGGCGTGTTTCAGTAGGGGGCGTGGGGGCCCAGGTACCGCGAAGCCTGTCTGGGAACAGAGCAGGCCAAGCTGCACCTGACCCTGTCCTGACCCAGAGGAGATGCTGCTGCCCAGGCCGCCCCGCGTGCCACATTCCTGACCCACAGGACCATGGGGGCCTGCCCCAGGCCCAGGTAGCACAGACTGCAGCCGTGGGGCCAAGCGACTGCGTGGAAGGAGGCAGCTAATGAGGAGGGGTCTTACTTTTAACATGCTGCTCTGCGTAACCCCATTTTTGAATTTTCGGCATAGGTTACGTAATTAGGAATCAAAAACAATGGCCATTTCTCCTTCCATTTTGGAAAATGCTCAGTTAATCTTCACCTTTTGTTTTAATTCAACGTGGAAGATTTGTAAGATTTTTTAAGTCATCCTAATCTGTTACAGAAATCCAAGTTTCGGCATTCCTGGGAAAACAGAACTGAAGTTCTTTACGTTATACACGGTACGTTGAGGTTATAACATGCTTAAATGAGGGAATGTTCACAAACTCTCAAGTGACCAATGTCAATAGCACTTTGAAGTTTATAAAATGCCTTAAATATTATCATTAGAATATACACACTCCAGAGTGACTTTTAAAATTATCTGTTTAAATTGTTACAGCTTTCGAGAGACAGTGATAAGCAGAGAAGATAATGGAAAAATATCTCTAAATTGCTTAGTAATCCAGCTACCCTTAAGTTCCTATTAATACATAAAAGGCAATCTACAAACTCATGTCTCCACATGACGACTTTGCGAGTCTGTTGTTTCCAGTCACCAACAGGGAAGACACAGCAGAGGTTGGTGACGGCCAGGATCCCACAGCTGCCAGGGTCAAAACTCAGAGCTGGGTGTTCTCTACTCTCCCAGGTGTCAGAGGGTCCCCAGCCTGCCTCTTAATGTATCCATTATCTTTAGGGAATGAGAATCTTAGATATAAGAAATTTGAGAGAAATAAGAGGAAAAACTGGCTTTCAAATAGCTACGAAGGCAGCAAAATCTTAACAATTTCTAAAGTGGGAGACTTAGGGGAAAACTTGCTACGTGACAGAGGTCTACACCAGTGTTTGCAGTACTGTGTTTACAAACAAGTGCTGGAGTATCTAACCTTGATCAAGGCCCCATGCCAAGCACCCAACAGAGTAGGACCTCTGTAAACATCACAAGTCAGCGGGCGACTCTCCTCTCTAGACAGAGTAACTGAGGTGAGACAGAGGATGACCTGCTTCAGGTCACACAGAGGGTGGCAGAGCTAACATTAGAACCCAGGTCTGTCTGCAAAGAGTTATTACAAAGAAATGCTAATGTCTCTTTAACCCCACACTATGATTTATATATATGTATTTAAAAGGAGTAAAGACTCATCACTAAAATATGATACAAATTCATATATGCACCAAAATACTAATTTATTAATATCTTAGAAAAAGTTTCCTAAAATTTTGCAGAAAACTGTTCAATATGGTGAGTTTGTTATAAACCAGAAGCCACCTCAAGAAATGAAAAGTTATGCATAAACACTCTGCTAAGAGTAGAAAGGGCTGCCCTGGCACAGGTTAAGCCCAGACCAGTGGTTTCCTCTGAAAGTTAATGCAATTCTATACTATGGGGCAAAAAAAAAAAAAAAAAAGGTATTTACTTACTCTTTTAAAGTGGTATTTTTCCCCAAAAGGTCAAAAAGCTAAAAGGTAGACCTAAAACTATTTGCTGAAAATTTAGCACAAGAATTCTCAAAATGAACAATCATACATAAATAACAGTATCATCTGTGACAAATTAACAATTACAAGCTTCATCAATCCCTAAACTCCAGGGATACATTATTTGGTTGTTGGGTCAGGGGAAATTTTGCCCTTGGTATACTGCTGCAAAATTAAGTATATGTATTAGTAGTATTGAGTTAGGCCTTTCTGCCTCCTTCAAAGTGACTTAGAATAGCTTAACGATATAAAAATTCAATTATCAAAATTACAGTCATTTATTTAGAATCTGAGGAAACAATTCTCAGTGATCTTAGAATAATTTTTGTAATAAATATTAAATAATCTAGATTTTACACTCTTTCATATAGTAGGTATCACCAAAAAGAAAAAAAATATGATCAAGTTAAATAACAAACTACAAAATTAGCAGGCAGTTTTCTTCTTGTTTTTGTAAAATGTGTGTAATCAAAAAGTCAAGTAACTCAAAAGATACTGAAAATTGTTATACGCATTTGGATAAAAATAATGATGGGCTCCAACCAAAACTCCTTAAAAAAAAAACAAACAAAAAAAAACCACACATTTCAAGTAATTCAAAGATAAAAATGTGAAAACCCAAAAAGTGACAGAAAATAAGCATAGGTGATTAACAAGAACAAAACAGTCTCAAGCTGAGAAAGGCCTTTGTGGGAGCATGTGATAATATTTAGAAGTTATAAGAATAGATTTAAAAACCTGAGTACAATTGTACCAATGTCAATGTCTTAGTTTTGACAAACGTCTATGGTTATATGAGCTGTTAATATTAGGAGACGCTGGGTGAAGGGTACACTAGAACTCTCTGCACTATCTTTGCAACCTTTCTGTAACTCTAAAATGATTCCAAAATTAAAGGTTAAAAAAAAATCTAGCTCCATTAAAAATTCTGAAAAAAAAAAGTCCATGGACAAAATAAAAATAGAAATGATCTTTCTTTAATATGCAAAAAGTTATTACGAATCAAGAAAAAGACAACCCAACAGAAAAATAACAGCAAGCATTTTACCAAGGAAACACAAGAGACCAATAAACATGAAGATGGTCAACTTCAATTAAAATACAAAAAATTAAAACAAGACAATTTTGCAAATATCTGAATTTTAAATTCTACTTCTCAGAATTTATTCTACATAACTTACACAAGTACACAAAGATGTCCACATAAGGAAGTTCATATTAACTTTGCTTTAAATAGTTCCAAACCAAACAAGGAAAAGAACAAACCCAGAAAAATTGTCACTATATATTAATAAGAGCTTAAGAAAAATGTTGGAGCATCAATTGGGTGTACGTGTTTCCTTAACATAGGCGGTCACTGGAAGAAAAGAGCGGCTATGCCAAGCATGCTACATAACAACTATTGGTGGCACAGTCTCCACCCCAAGTTATAATTAACTGAATTATGTTTCAAGACAATTTTGTGTACGAACACAATTTAGTATCAATATCCACATGACAGGTAAAGATTTCTGACTTAATCTGTCACAGTTTATTTCCATTCATCAGCATCCATAGTATAGTAAGTTTTCAGCATGTTCAACTATTGTACTTAATTCTAAATTCTGAAAAAACTGGGAAGACATAGCAAGCTCATGGAGAAGAACCATGTCATGGGAAGACACTTCCAGTACTTCTAAGGATACTACTATAGGAGGAAGATTCTGGCTGATTTGAACATTAACATTAAACTGGTGTCTTTGTAAGCCAATTGATGTTAATTCTCGTCTGTAAATAACCTTAACATGTTTACCTAAGATTTGAAGAAAAAGTGTTGGGGTACACAGAATAATCATAGAATTACAGGTATTCCTGGACAAGTTTCATTGAAATTGTATGTTCACCTTAGAATTAGCTATTTCTAAAGGTTACCGGATCTTAAATCCCAACTAAATTTTCAACTGGAAGCTTAATCAAAACCCTTTATTTAAAATTTCCATATCTGCATCAATTTTTTTGAAAAAAGCAACACTTAGATTGTAAGCATGGTTTGGATATGTTTATCAATCCCAGATGTACTGACTGTAGGAAGATTATAGCTTAATTAAAGCCCTGGCAGGGTCAGTAACGTTCATATGCAAGATGTTTCCACGGAGCGTCACTTGGGTACAGTCAATTAAAATGTACCATGAATTGTTAAGTGGAAAATTCCAAAACAAGGGGCCTGTTGTCACACTAAAGGTTCTTGCATGCATTAAAAGATTAATTTATATTTTATTCTGATGCATGCAT
Organism: Propithecus coquereli; assembly: GCF_000956105.1. NCBI lineage: Eukaryota > Metazoa > Chordata > Mammalia > Primates > Indriidae > Propithecus > Propithecus coquereli. Next base: position 891,780 of record NW_012153175.1, on the reverse strand, counting down.
ATAAAAGTAATACTTATATCAGATATTCATAGCTTACTTAGATGATTGATATCAATTTCTCTTCATAATATGACCAGCAAATAAAACACACGGCGGTTCTAACACAAAGAAATAACATGTGACAAGGTTCCCTAAAACATTTCTATTTTGGACCTCACAAGCTAAATTGCTTTTGCTGGCCCCTTCCACCTCTCAGCATGGTTGACAGACAAATTGATCGAAACATTGGAAAATAATATGCTTGCAAAATTTCTCTGGGTGAGTTTTCAGTCTTCTGAATTTTTCATACAAGAACAAAATGAAAGATTGCCTCCTTGATTTTCCCTCCATTATGCGGCCCCAGCTTATGTACTACAGGAACATACAATACTTCAAACAGCAGCCATACGTTGTAAACAAAATGTACAACATTTTTCATAAAGCGCCCAAGCCGTGAAGTTAAGAGACTGGGCAGCAGGCATCTCTGCCCTCCAGATTATGCTGTTCAATTACAATGAATTCGCACATTTGAAGTTGCCTTAGGGCCTCTCATTAGACTTAGGGTGTTTATTACAGGAAATATTGCCTGTATCATTTAAGGAGGAAGAAGGCTGGGTGATTTGATTAGAAATGTTGACAGTTGAGGTGTGTAAAGAATATGTCATTCACTCACATTCTCAACTTCACTATTAGGATCCTTCATTTCTTATGAATTCTTTAAAGTCCTCTTTGAACTGCAGCTACGGGGAACCAGGAAGAAACTTTCCGCACTAATGGCTGCTCTGATTTCTATCTTACGTGTGTTGATACCACTTCGCAGGCAGCCAGATTATAAACATGTTTTTAAACTTCCAATTTATGCTCAGCCACATGTAACCAAGGACGGAAAACACAAAAATATTCCTGTATTATCTCAGTAGACCTTGTCTACCAGTTAACAACCATAACTGCCTCCACTTTCTGTTCTTGAGACACCCCGGGCCCTCGGGCTCTTATAGAATTTTTAAATTAATGTCTATAGTATTATAGGATAGGCAGAATCCTCATACATTTAAATTTATACCTCATGAAAATTCTTATTAACTAAATTTTTTCCTCAATACTCGCAGGTCAAGAATCGATGAATAGTCAATTTTTTTCAGTCAAAATTAAACAAATCATAAAAAATGGCATAATTCTCAGCGTTGCAGATTAGATTTAGTAGGTAATATCTGCCAGATATGAAAAACAGAACTCATTACGTTGCACTAAAATAATTTTCACCGCAGTATTTTTATTTCACTTCATCAGCTTCGCCAGTTTTGATAAGTTCACTACAATATTTCACAAAATAACTTGCTTTGAAAATAGACTTTACAGGTCCAGTCCTGATGCCCCGGAACGTGACGTGTGTCCTGTGGGTGGTGGCCCTGGCAGGAGGTAGAGGTGGGCAGACCCCGGACCTGCCGGCTTATTTGGTAACTTCAGAGCAGACACCTCCTCAGTAGGCCGTCGCTGGACTCCTGCCCGGGAAGCGCCTGCCTGAGCCCCGCAGTCCCGAGGCCCCGCCGAGCGCTGCACCCACAAAGCCCTGCAACTCGCGGGGTTTCATGGATTTTGACTACAAAGAGCATAAGGGCCCTTTGTTCATACTCAAAACCTTTGATTCTCGTACTATTTGGACTCAGGTTTAATTAGTTAACAACAATGTTCAAACTAAGCATGTGGGCAGCCTGCGGTGGCTGTGAAGTGCGGGTGGGTACGTGGAGGGTGACAAAAACAACCCGGTAAAGACAAGTGGAAATGCCCCCCCTTTTCAAAGAAAGACGTATCTTGGCATAAGCTCTGGAGTCGGTCTACACTCAGTTACTGAGAGCAAGCGATGTTTAGGCAGGCAAAGAAATGAAATTCCCATGATGAAAATCAAAAGAAAAAAAATAAATGTCTGTGTGAATGTTTTGTTCCCTCGGAAAGCAAAAAGCAATTCACAGCCTGCCACGCCTCGCGATCATAACAATACCGGTAAGGACAGTGTGCCCTGCCAAGGACGCGCCCGACAAACGGACGCTCGCACGGGTGCGGAGGAACCGCCTGACGCAGGACTCCTCGGGCTCAACCTGGAACGCCGGGCTCCACGTCCACCCCTCCCTGACGCATGGGACACGAAGCCGGGGAGCAAAGCAGTGTTCCACCCACGTGTCCACCATCCAAAGCCGGTGGACCTGGCCCCCGGCGACAGCTCTCCCGGGCTGAGCCACCAAGTCAGGGAAGTTCACCGTAACGCCGGACAGCGGTAGGAACCGTCCAAGCAAGCCAGGACAGAGGGCTCTGACTTAGAAATGTCCTCGGGAAGGCCAGTCTGTGCCTCGGGTAAGCAGTTACTGTGTAAGCTTTAGGGAAGACGGCTAATCCTGAGGGCAAACCTGTGCTGGGTTCCTCTGGAGTCAACCGCAGGCTAGCACCGAAGACGATGACAGTGACCGCTGTTATTGCCGCTGTTACTACCACCACCGTCACTTCCAGGACGGCAGAAAACTTATTCCAGGCTTTATGGGCCAGACCCTGGGCCAGGTGGTTCACGTCTATCACCACGTTTGAACCTGCAAGGCGAGGGTAGGACTTCCGTTTCAGCAGACGAGGAAATCCCAGCTCGGCAGCTCAACCGCTGACGTGACTCGCCCAGGCCTAAGTGGCAGAGCTGGAGTTTGGCCCCCCTGCCCGAGGCCAAAGCCATCATCTCAGACCCCGAGGGGAGAGGAACAGGCCGGAAGACTTGCCCAGGCTTGTCTCGTACTACAAAAATGGAACTCAAAAGCCAAAAGTGAGAAGTGACCTACGAAATAGTGCAAGGAATGGTAGCTAACATTTTGAGAGCCCGGGTTCCAGGAATCTGCTGTGACCCGCAGGGCTGCCGCAGCTCTAGGACAAATGGCAAGCGAGACTGGTGGCTGCAGTGGGCAGGGATGAAGACGACGGCAGAGGTGGGCAGGAACGGGGCCAGCTCTGTCATCCTGCTCGAGAAACCCCGGCCCGCTCCAGGCCCACGGGAGCAGCCCCATGCAGGCATCTCCCGGAGGGCTCACGGTAACTGGAGCCTTTAAAAGAGACTTTACTTTACGCAGCCTGTGAGACTGGTCACCAGTGGCAAATTTCTAGAATGTCTCCCAAGCATCTCAGAAACTCCGTTGCTCTTTCAAACTATCATATAATCAAGTTTTGGACCAAAATCAAATCTCTCTTTTTTTGTTTTTAACTTGAAGTACAGTAGAAGTTCTTTGGTGTCCTCTTTGGAAAGATATGATTCTTCCTTGCCTCTAAATCCCAGGACGTTTGTCCCCGGTGCAAGCCTCCCTGAGTGAGAACTCCTGACAAGGAGGAATGCCAAGAAAAAGCAGACCCCAAAGCCCCTGTGACATCACTATTGTCCTGAGTTGTAAACCTGCTCCCCTGTCAGGACAGCACCAAAATGGTACTTCAAATCTTGAGAATAACATTATAATCACAGTCCTTAAAAAAAAAAAAAAGAAAAAAGAAAAAATCTGAAGTGAATGCATGAAACCTAGAGGACACAATGCCAAGTTTCATCTTTCAGGAAATTAACTCCAGGATTTGAAATCTGAAATTACAGCAATCTTAATGTGATGTCTACACATAAAAACAGCCGGTGTGTCTCAGCCCATTCCTGACTTCTGCACCTGTAAATGGCTGGTTTGCATTTAAAGCACGAGTGTATTTCTCTAGATTATTTTGTTTTAACGTGCCTTTAAGTACAACATTGTCTAATATCTTATAAAAGCTACAATGTGGAACAGTAGCATTCTTAAGTTAGGAGTGACAAATCCGAGAAAACCTCTACAATTTGGCTTCCATATCTCTGAATTGGTATTTCAATGACAGATGTTTGTTGCGGCAAAAACCTCTGTCAGAACAAAATTAGGTGATCTATCATTTTAAGATATGGTCTTCATATACTGTTTACTCGGAGATATCACTTGCCTCAAGCCAATTTTGACCAGGAACATTTTGTGATATGGAAGTGATTTGTATATCATCATTTTTGTGATAAATGTAGCTCTTGAACACAAAATAACCTACCATTCCACAGTATTACAGTTAAAACTCCTACACCAGTAAATCTGTACTAGTGCTTTTATTACTACTAAGATACTGTATCCAGACTCTAGGAGATTTTTTTTTTCCCTTGAATAAGGTTGCCACTTTTCTGCCTTCTGACCGAGGATGAGATTTTTTAAGCCACTATTGGGGCATCCTAAAACCCATGTTCTTCCCAGTTTCTGCACCTTCTTAGGGAGAAGGTTCCTCCTTGGACAGCTCCCTGGATGACAGGATGCTCGGGGACTGGCCCAGCCGCCCACTGCTCTCTGGCAGCATGAGTCTTGGCCAACAAAGCCACCGGCTACCGTGAGACGCCCATCTTCCTGGGTCTGCAATGGGGACAGATTGCAGATCCCCACCCAGGATCGGGGTGGGGGGGGTGGCCGGGGGCAGTCACTCTTCCGGGGACAGACCAACAATGTGCCTCAAAGCTGGGAGCTGTTCTCCCAGGTGGCCATGGAAGGTGATGGTGACAGCCACCCCACTGCATGGAGCCAGCCGCCAACCACTCGCACGGGCTGGAGGAGTGGGAATAGGTCAGAGGTGGCCAAAGCACAAAGGAAGGCATTTGTTTCCAGTGAAGGAAGAAAACAAAGCCCCTCTGATTATCCCTCTTCCAGGTCTCTGAAATTGAAATACCCCAAAACACGTGCTGCTACACAGAGCCAGGGGATCCAGGCGCAAACTTCGGTGACTCGCAAAGGCAGGCACCATTTGTAACAGTTACACATCGCCCGTCAGGCACAGAGAGGTGGCACTTCCCAGGTATCGATCACCATCGATGATGGATTGCTCACCGGCCACTCAGTCTCGCTGCCCCAGACAGGGGCCCCTGCCACAGCCCCTGCTCTCCACGGGGGCTCGCCGGCTGGCAGCTCTGCACAGATGCGGACCTCACACAGCTCCTCCGTGCAGCGTGATGGCCCGGAGCAGGGCTGAGGAGCACCAGCGTCCTGGGGCCTCAGAGAGAGAACTCTAAAACCCTTCCCGCGGCACCTGAACCACAGCAGGACTTCGGCGAGATCCAACAGATGCCCACAGGGACGAGAGCAACGGCAACCCCTAGGAAGCCCGATGACATTTCAGTGACTCAAGAGCACTCGATGGGGCCCAAATCGTCTCCAGAGAACATGAGTTGAAACCAACTGAAGTAATGGAAATGGAACATTGGAAAATCCTAAGGAACTTACTATGTTGGGAATATTTCTAGTAACACCTTACGTTTTTGTAGCAGTTCACAATTTCTGAGCTACGACTTGTGAGCGTGTGCCCCATCTTTTGCTTATCTTTGGAACGCTGTGGCTACTAAAAGCACGTTACTTCCACCTTACAAATGGGGGACAGATGGGGGTACTCGGGAGGTGTCCCCTTGGGAGCTTCTCCATGTCCAGTAACGGGAACCCCAGCACTTGGTACTCTCGGTCACGTGCCCAGTGAGGAGTGCGGAGTCGTGCTGCGTGCGGGCAGCACGGCCCCACCCCCGCCCCTCAGCCGGCAGCCACTGTCCAAGTGCTGGCCACAGCCTGTGTCACAGGAGCTGGAGGTAACAGAAATACCCAATGAACTTTCCATGAATCCTATGCTCAAAGCGTGCGATGGCCGAGACCCTACCCTGCACGGGTGTGGCCCACCTGAAAGGCACAGCAGTGATCCTACCATCACACGCACACTGGTTCAAGGCCAGGAATGAATGCAGAGTCAGTGAC